>NC_069133.1:66590249-66899249 GCF_026914265.1 Mya arenaria | reverse complement strand
CACCAGCTCGCTTACGAAACCTTATAGAGAATCGGCGGACTATATAAACGGCATGTAGAAAACTGTAAGCGGATGGTGGGAAGCTGCAGCCGAGAACTTCACTCACCATAGCCCATCAACATATCCTGTCTTTTGCCGCTCCCTATAGAGAATCACTCTTAGCAGTATGCAGTGTAAAGGATAGTTGACCA
Source organism: Mya arenaria (assembly GCF_026914265.1). Lineage (NCBI taxonomy): Eukaryota > Metazoa > Mollusca > Bivalvia > Myida > Myidae > Mya > Mya arenaria. The sequence goes on along the minus strand of NC_069133.1, from coordinate 66,899,058 downwards.
TAAACACTACACTCACCCCAATCTGCTGATATACCACACAAAGTTAACTAGCACACGTGTACTTGAATACACACCTGTACAGTAACTCTGTTGAAAGCCTCTTCTTCGTACTAAACGACTTCTAAAATTGTTTTTTGGGGGGCGGGGAGGGGGGCGGGGGATGTGTAGGGCATTCAGACAGATTGCAAAACTGAATACCAAAATATGTGGATATCGCTGATTCGGAGGGTGACGATATCTCAACTCTGCCACGCAGATAATGGATTAGTTGCTGGACTATAGCTAGTTACTTAAATAGTTGCTGAATTAGTTACTTAAACAGTTGCTTGCTGGAATGGTTCTTAACATTTCCTTCTTCATTATTACATGAACACATTGTGCCTACATATTTATTATTCTAAATATTCCAGTAATTCACCTACATGGGAAAGGGTTGGGTGGGTTGTGAGGGGGTAACATATAGAAACAAACTCTGACTCTGTCAAATTTCTGTGTGCATATTCCGAGGATCATTAAACTATACGGTAGTGACAGCGTTCATATGAGTGATACATGTACATGTATGTGTTAAAAAATGGCTACAAGAGATTACAGTTATTAGGTTATAAAAGTGTTCACTAACTGTTGATCATATCCATTAACTTTATGTATTTTATGTGGTTATTTCATATGGTTGTTTTATAGGGTTGTGATTTTATAGTCTTACTCTGGGACCTACTTCCAGTCTCACTTGAAGCTGCGCTCTCACAGATATACCGTTTTTACAACTTTCTTTTTATTTTTTGTCTTGGAAAGAGCAAATTTTTACGTAAATATCTGCAAACCAATGATAAAAGATTGCTGACAAAGGATGAGATTGCAGATGGTCATATTTCCATTCGAAAATTAATGTTTTATAGCTTAAACAGTTACTAATGGTTTAAGAAAAATGCTTAAAAACATTAATTTTTGAACTTAAATATAAAAATCTGCGATCTAATTTTTTGTCAGCAGTCTTATATAACTGGTGTCCATATAATTTAGCAAAAATTGGCTCGTTCCAAGACAAAAAATAAAAAAGTTGTTAAACCGTTCAAACTGTGAGAGTGCAGCTTTAAAAAGTGCCTTCCAAAGTGGGATTACTCTTTTTATGTAATGAAATGATACTTTGGTTCACCCCAGATTTTTCTGTCATGTTGAATTTTTTATTGTGTATTACAAAAGTATGTTTAAAAGCATGCATGCATTGAACCCGCTACGCTGTCTTAAAACTACATTGTAGCCTGCATACTTTGTCTAGTAAACAGTGTACTTCAATAACCTGACAACTGACAATGACAACTGAACGCAATATTTTTATAAAAAATAAAATTATTCATTTATCACATATGTTAATAACAGTGATTATAAAACAAATGTTAACAAGTTCTATATAATGTGTGACATTCGATATGCTTCATTGTGTAACAAATGACATTCTAAAAAGTGAAATAAATGTACTAAAATGCCATTCTAATACCATTTACTGCAGAGGGAAATGAATGTAGTAAAATGTCATTATAAAACCATTAACTGCAGAGCGAAATATATGTGCATGAACATTGCCAGTTTGTGTCATCAACTTTTATAACACAACAGATATTAGGACTGAATTATATATCATCCAAGTGTATGAACTTGTTTTTTACTTCATACAATGACAAGTTCACAGACATAATAAAATAAACTTGTGATACAGATTGTCAATCCAATTGCAAAAAAAATAAATGGGAAGCCTTTAAAAGGAATTACACTTAACACTTTCATTTGTATGGAAACATGACCTGTGTGACATTTTTTTACAATTGATAAATGTATACATGAACACACATGCTTCAAATAATAAAAAAACATTCAATATTGAACAGTCATATAGAGAGAAAAGTTCCAATTTACTATTACAAATATTTTTGAATTTTGCATAATTTTCTATTGTTCATAGTTCTATGCAACCAATCCAACTTCTGCTATGAAAAAATGGCAATAGAAATGTAAAGCATACAAACTGAAAAGCTTTAAAAAAAATCACACTATTATAAATTTACAGTTGCACTGAGTTTATAGTTTGAGCTTGAATGTGATGACAGCTGTTGATATGACTCACTCTTGATTCTGTTTCCTTGGCAACAACCAGTACTGGTTTCCTGGGCAACAACCAGTACTGGTTTCCTGGGCAACAACCAGTACTGGATTCCTGGGCAACAACCAGTACTGGTTTCCTGGGCAACAACCAGTACTGGTTTCCTGGGCAACAACCAGTACTGGTTTCCTGGGCAACAACCAGTACTGGTTTCCTTGGCAACAACCAGTACTGGTTTCCTAGGCAACAACCAGTACTGGTTTCCTGGGCAACAACTGGTTTCCTGGGCAACAACCAGTACTGGTCTCCTGTTTAACAGGGATGCCAAGCAAATTTGTCAAAAAAGAGAAAATCAGTATGAAAAACGAGTATCCCAATCACACTTTATACAAAAAATGTTTCAGTTTAAAGACAATTTAAATGTCTAAGTTTTGTGGCCGAAAAGAGGAAATTAGCTGAAAGGCGGAAATTGGCATCCCTGGTTTGATAGGCCATTATTGAGTACCCTTGGTGGGGATTTAACCAACAACCTTCTGCTGGTGAGACCAACATCTATACTACCAGACCACTCTCACCCTTGATCTACATTTGTATTTGAAACTATAAAATGCCTTTGTAGAATAAATGAAAGTGCGAACAATACATAACATAGTTTAATTAAGGCATCACATCTCTGGTTAATACAGACTGGAAACAACATGACTGTCAACATTTTCATACCTGAGTTTGAGGAATGTACATATACATGTATGTGTAAATAAATAATAACAATGTTCATGAAGAGGTAAATACTCTCTTTTAAAATAGAGCACAACATATAACATATAAGCGGTAAAGCTATCAAACATCATTACTGTCCTAAACCATTATATTGCATAAAGCTAAAAATGAATTTATTGTGGATGGGTTAAGGACAAAAATGTTCTAAATTCAACTCAGCAAAATATGCAAACAAAAAAGTTGAGATTCAAGATAATCACAGTAATTGTTACAAAATGGGTGAAAATATTAATCTATATCACAGAAAATGAAAATAAATGCTATTTCATAAATTTCACAATAAAATATATTTTTAGAAATTGAGACATTTATGACACAGCCTCTGCGTTGTATTGAGACAAAGCAGACCACAACACTTCTTTACTTTCTCCAAAAATGAATTCAGTACATTGTATGTTAAACAATTTGGCCAAATTTAGTATCACAAGCAAGCTAGCTGTGAACTAGTACAAGACAGCCAGGAATGGTGTTGCAATTTTCAAAGCCACCTAGTTATTCAGGATTGTTGATCCAAATTCTAATCAAAATTCAAAAAAGATCATTTTTATAAGCTAGCAGCTTCGATCAAATTCTTATATATTTCTATTGAAATATATGTTGTCATTTGAACCTTTTTCATGTTTTCAAGTTTTTAAGTTTTATTTATAATAAACAAGAAGGTCATAAACCCATGAGGCATAAAGTGAACAATGGTGACAAATACAAATAATATGTACTTGTGCGGTAAAATATTACCTAATAAATTTTATGAAAATGCCTATTATACTAGACTGTCACAAAATGTCTACTTGACATAATGTGAAAAGCTTTGTAAACAAATACACTCAAATTCTTCAATGTTCCTTCATTTTTAGTGTTATTTAACTCTATAAATTTGTGCATACTAGGATGTCGTAAATAATGGGATGGCAATAAAGATTTTTGAATATCATTATACAATGGACATTCAATGAAATATGCTTAAGTTAAACTACAATCCTTGTTACAGTGTCTGATTTATAATGAAAACTGAAATCCGGATTGTCATTAGGTAAGTTGTAAAATATATCAGCTCAACAATTCCCCTCTTCACTCAAGCTGTGCTGAAGATGTGTGTTAGTGAAGGTTGAAGGTCGTTGCCCTCGACAATGCGTAGGCCAAGGTCGTCCAGCCCACTAATCTCTGCCCTGTGCTGGCGATGTGCCAATAACTGCTGCCGCCACCTGGTGGCAAGGAGATACGCACTCCTTGACGCAGCTGACAGACTCTCACTGAATCCCTAGTGAAGAAATATTTGACTGATTAACATTTCCTTCAAAAAATGCTTTAACTTTCATTTTAAACAAAGACGAAAGTACTTTGAAATTAATTGTAAAAATAGATAAACAATATTTATTCAAACCATGATTAAAGACAATTTCAGGAAGATATGAATAACAATTTAATCTCGTATTGGGTAAAAATATATCCAATATAAAAAAAACTTGAAACCCGGACCACTTGAGTAAACGCAGGCACTGATACCACCATCACTTACCGTGTCATTTGTAAGGAGTTCGCTGAATTATGCAATTTCTTATGGACAAAATATCTTCTCTTTATTGATCAATCAAATGGTTGAATGTTCTTACCTTAACACAGACAGCCTCACAGGCCTGGATGGTCTGTATAATCTTCCGCATCAGGTTCTGGCCATTCTGTACCAGAGTACGGTCAGCCTGCAGGAAATAGAGTGCAAAAATTAGCCAGAGTACGGTCAGCCTGCAGGAATATAGTGCATTATACCAGAGTATGGTCAGCCTGCAGAAATATAGTGTTTAAATATACCAGGGTATGGTCAACCTGCAGGAAATATAGAGCATAAAATTAATGTACTAGGGTACAGTTGGCCTGCAGGAAATATAGTGCATAAATGTACCAGCATATGGTCAGCCTGCAGGAAACAAAGTGCACTGATGTACTAGGGAATGGTCAGCCTGCAGGAAATATAATGCATAAATGTACCAGGGTATGGTCAGCCCATAGTAAATATAGTGCATTCATGTACCAGGATAGTTGCCTGCAGTAATATATTGCTATCTAGAAGAGAACATTCTGTTAAGGCAAAACTGACCTGACAGGTGACAATTCTCTCCCTGGGGAAAAAAATAGTACAAAAATCAACCGTGTGGAGATCAACACTGACCTTCTGGTTTTAACATTACGACTGGTGGAAACCTGTGGGCTGTTTCACCAAGAATCCAAGGAGTGATCTCATAACTGAGATACAGCCCCAATGTGGTTACCGTAATTTCCGCAAACACATATCAGAGGAAAGTTTCATGAAGAATAATATAAATGAATTGTGGAAAATATATAGAACAGTTTCTTTAAAAGATAAATACTTATGTGGCATACTATACATATTTATGAACTTACATATAGAATACATTAAATTGAATTAATTAATACTAATTTATACTAATTTCATTAAAGTTGTGTATAATTTTTAAGCTATTTGGCACTGCCTTTATATAATAAATGTTTTCTTTTACCATTAAAACAAGAGGCCCTTATGATCTACTGGCATGGCTCTTGTAGTCATATTTAATCCAGAGCATGTATGTATGGGTAAAAGGCAACAGACATATAGTTCACGTTTTGTGTTTGGTTTACCTGAAAACGTTTCACGTTCAACATCTGAGCCCAAAAAGTATTGTAAGCAGATAAGTTGCATAAACTATTTTAATATGTGCCAAGTAAAGGTCTGACAAAAGAAATGCTTTCAAAACTGTACTTATGGTAAAAATTTCTGTAGTTTTAAAACTTAAAAAAAATTGGTCAAAAGGTCAAAGTCAAGGGCATCCCAGGACAACATTGATGCTCATTTGCAAAACTGTAGACATGGTCTAAATATCATTGCTGAAGCTTTAAGAATAAAAAAGAAAGTCAAAAGGGGTGGGTCCAGCTTTGGCCCCAGGGGCATATTTTGAGCCTTGTGGTGCCTTATTCAAAATAGCAAGTGTTTGCAAAGCTAGTTCCGACAATTTTTTTTCCCAATTATTCCCAATTTAAGTATACCAACTTGTGAACCCCGGGGATGGCCAGTAATGACCCCAGGGGCATAATTTGAACAAACATTCACAAGCAATTGTGCTGAGATGGATGCACGAACACACAAAAAGATTTTCAAACCTTTCCCAATTTAAGTTTACCAAACCTGTGAACCCTGGGTGTGGCCAGTAATGACCCCAGGTGCATAACTTGAACAAACATTTACAACCAATTTTGTTAAGATGAATGCGCGAACTACAGACACTTAGAGCTAAAAAATGGCCTTTGGACTTTCAACAAGAACAAGGCAGAGTAATTCACAAAATCAACTGCAAAACCAAAAAGCAAATTGTCTCCCTTAATCCTAGACTTGACTTAACATGTACATGTAAACTTGGCTAAAAATAGAATTTGCTCATGCAGACCTGGCTAAAAATAGGTTAACTAAAATAAACATTTCTTTAAAACTTTCAAGGCCCATAATCTAGGCATGCATGAAGACTGTATCGCGTTAACAAGAAAATGTTTACAGACGCACGGACTCACAGACGCACATACTACGTACACATTACCATCGCATAAGCTCGTCTGGCCTTTGGCCAGTAGAGCTAAAAATGTAACTGTCAAAACTCAACACAGCATTTCAACACAATCAAATTAAAGGTTTTATGAAGCTTATATTATAATGCCAAATAAGTAATTGCAAATTCAATGGAAAATATTTAGAAATAAGCAAACACAAATTGAAATACTTCATAATGGTTTAAATTATTTTTGAACCTTTCGTATTATGTCACGTTTTGATATCCCATATAGCGATCAATGTTTTTTTTCCAGTTATTTTTGTTTGAATCATCAACATAGTGATTGTTAAAGTTTAATCACGTGGTAATTCAGTGCTGTGTATGTGGCAAAGTACTTATATACATATTGTACTTACATAAAAAGTGTTTCAATTGCTGTTATACTTAGGCATACCTATTTTCGGGTATAGAGGATATCCATAACAAGAGCTGTTGTGCACTCGACTATATGCCGCTTTGTCTTAGAAATGAATGCATTTATGACGTTTTATGTGCCTGTCAAACGCAATCAAGAAAAAAGAAAAAAAGAGTCAATCAAGGGCCATAATTTTAATTTAGGTTTATATGGAGTTACATAACCTAATTGTGAGATGGCCCTGAACAGCAGTTACTGTGTGATGTATGAAGTCCCTAAAACTTTAAACAAACTTTTTAAGTGGATCAAGCGCCATTATTTGTATTTAGGCTTACATGGAGTTATGTAACCTAATTGTATGATGTCAACAGTAGTGTGAAGTATAAAATGAATTGAATGAAGGGTATAGGAAATATAAGTGGAAATTCCAACTTGCTCTAATACTTTAACCTGACACAATGTGCCCTAAAACTTTAACCTTAAGTTACCAATTCAATGTAGGGCCATAGTTTGTATTAAGCATGATATAGAGTTATGGAACCTCATTGTGTGATGGTCCTCAACAACTGTGTGAAGTAGAAGTGATCTGAATTAACAGTATTGAAGTTATAAGTGAAAATGCTAACTTGCCTTAAAACTTTAACTGGACAATGACGCAGACGCGGACACAAGTAGTATAGCGCTTCTTATTCTTCAAATAGCCGAGCTAAAGATGACAAGAAGTCAAGAAAGTGGGGCTTTATCAGTTCCAGAAATAATTTTAACCATTATATACGATGTTCATTATTAGGAGATCTATATGAAATTGAACGATTTGTCTGGATGTGCCAGACTTGAACAACTAGTTTCCAAATAATTAATAACCTATGCTTAAAAGCGAGGTCTTGCTCACTACATAATTACAAAGTATGATAAAATCATAACATATCTCATATTCTCAAATTTGGTTGAAGTTATAAATGAAAAAAACCGATACAAATTTAACAAAATCAGGAATGGTGAATATATGTACATGTATTATGTGTTTTTTACATGTATAACTATACTGAAGGTGGTATTATGTATAAATTATTATCATCTGCTTTCCAAAACAAGGGGCAATGCAGAACGCCACATTATAGCCGGATTTTTCATTTAAAATGAAGGATGTATGGTTAGTGGGCAGTATTTAAAAATTGGTTTTTACTACCATTTTTTGTATAATGTTTGGTGAAGAACTATGACCTAGTTTTTGATCTAAGGTGACTCATATTATTAATTGTTCAAGTCAACATTCAGACAAGGATTCCGACTTTGTTTCATACCAATTGGATAAAAACTATGGAACTTTTGACAAGGAGTTAAAACTTTAAAGCATAATTGTTAACAACATAGGCCCGCCATGCTAGTTTTGCTAGTCTATAATCTATCATTTTGTGTTGAAAAATCCGACTAACAAAATGAATATTTGGCTATGTTAGATCTAAAACTTACCTGGGAATGTTCATACATGTAGTGTATCTATCACATTTCAAAAATTGCCTTTCAGTTAAAGAAACTAAACAATACTCGCATAAAAGATATTATTGCAAGCATCAATGCATGTATTTACTCATTTTTAAATTTCTTTTAATTTCTAGCAATCTCTTTTTTAAGGCATTTTGTGTGTGTAAATCAGTCGGATAGATAAGTTTCTAAATTCAAACTTGATGCTCATCATAAAATTAATTTTGGTATGACCTCATGGTCATTATTAAAATAAATTGTGCTTTCAGTCAAATGCTATGACAAAACTTTAACCCAGACATAATATATAACCAAATAAAGATTGTTAAGGACAATGATGGCTCACATTATTGGTGTTAGCAGTTCCCAGCTGTACATTGGCCAGAATCATGAGCTGTTGACGTACAAGGGGAACCTGGACACAGTATGACACCAAGTCTGTACTGAAGCTGAAAAAACAGGGAAGAGCTTGAATATGGCCTATGCTAAAATTGTACAAAACCATACATAAGATGAAGTAGGAGAGAAAGCAGCCTTCAGAATTGTCCAAGACTTGGTTACACTCTCATACCAGAAACCAGCCAGCAGAATTGTTTATGACTTGGTAGCTCCCTTATATCAGAAACCAGCCATCAGAAATGTTCATGACTTGGTTACACTCTCATAGCAGAAAGCAGCCATCAGAATTGTCCATGACTTGGTAGCTCCCTCATATCAGAAACCAGCCATCAGAAATGTTCATGACTTGGTAGCTCTCTCATAGCAAAAAAGCAGCCATCAGAATTGTCCACGACTTGGTAGCTCTCTCATAGCAGAAACCAGCCATCAGAATTGTCTATGACTTGGTAGCTCTCTCATAGCAGAAACCAGCCATCAGAATTGTCCATGACTTGGTAGCTCTCTCATAGCAGAAAGCAGCCATCCGAAATGTCCAAGACTTTGTTACACTCTCATACCAGAAACCAGCCATCAGAAATGTCCAAGACTTGGTTACTCTCTCATACCAGAAACCAGCCATCAGAAATGTTCATTACTTGGTTACCAGGGCTTCTAAAACTTTGGAACCTCAATCGGTCTGGACCTGGCGACAATCGGTCTGGACCCTGCGACAACCCCCCCCACCCCCCGAAAAAAAGAAAGACCTGTTCAAAAGTCCGATTACGTAGAAATGTCACACGTCTTTTCTGTCAATATTTTTTCGCGATGTCACAATTCCTAAGAGGGTTCTAGAGCCGCATAGCGGATTCAGATAGTCATTGATACAAGCTTCAAATGAGATTCCCATCGAGTTCTGCGGCGTTTTTAATAAGAACAACTGCGATCGTAAATAACTATGGCTGTCGGGAAGCGGTCAGACGACAAAAAGTGAAACAGTATTATGATTAATTTGCTTAATGCATCTACAGTGGGTCAACATTCAACGGATACTCTTGAATAACAATAATATATATCTAGATTTATAATCGGGGCTTCAAGCTATACGTGTGATATCGACAACGATTTTTTCATTACTGAGAATTAAAATGACGTAAGCTTCCAGACTATGTTGTTAATCAAGCGTGTCGCTGTTGATATCCTATATATGACTAGGTTCGGATTAACATTGACATATGCAATTTAAAAGAACAATTTAGATTTAACAGTTTGGTAATCAACAAACGGATATATCATGTAATGATCGACGACGACATAGCATAATCATACTGCCATGTGAAAATATGGACTGATTTTAACACTTAATCAGGATAACTGCAAGCACACAATTAACACATAGTTTGTTTAATTGTGTCTTCTGCGACCTACAAATACACGTGATTGGACCGATTGCAAGCGTCTGCTAATTAACAGATAGGCTAAGAGAGGTCAGTCTGGCGGAAAGAGCAGCTGGTCGCATTAGTCACATGGTAACTAAGACACTTTTATGACCTATTGGGGGTAGTTTTGAATGTGTGAATGACCCATCAATATTTGTGTTTTACAATTTCTGCAACTTTTACTAGCCTAGTCGTTTTGGACCGAAATTATAAAAAAAAATGAGAAAATTTCGGACCGATTTTTTTTACACTTTTTGAAACTGAAATCGGTCTGGCTTGGTCAAAATCGGTCCAGACCGGCAAATTGCCGGTTTTTAAAAGCCCTGTTGGTTCCACTCTCATACCAGAAACCAGCCATCAGAAATGTCCAAGACTTGGTTACACTCTCATACCAGAAACCAGCCATCAGAAATGTCCAAGACTTGGTTACTCTCTCATACCAGAAACCTGCCATCAGAAATGTCCAAGACTTGGTTACTCTCTCATACCAGAAACCAGCCATCAGAAATGTTCATGACTTGGTTACTCTCTCATACCAGAAACCAGCCATCAGAAATGTCCAAGACTTGGTTACTCTCTCATACCAGAAACCAGCCATCAGAAATGTTCATGACTTGGTTACACTCTCATACCAGAAACCAGCCATCAGAAATGTTCATGACTTGGTACTCTCTCATACCAGAAACCAGCAACAGTTTAAGCCTGAAGTAAAGCACATGCGTATCGAGATGTGTTTTTATTAAAACAAGAGGCACATCAGTGCCTGTGCTCCACTGGCCAAAAGGTTCAAGCAAAGACCACCTAACGAACATTTTCGTCAAGTTTCATAGAAATACAATCATCAATTTTTGAGGAGAAGTTATTTAAAAAAATTTTTTACTTTAATAGCTCTGGCTGCCATGTTGTGCAGTGGACCGAAATGATTTGGGCAATTTGAGTCAAGGAGCACCAAACAAACATTTCTGTCAAGTTTTATCGAAAAAAGGTCATCGGTTTCGACGACAAGTCGTATAAAGTTTTTTTTATTTTTTAGCTCTGGCAGCCATGGTGTGCAGTGGACTGGAACCATTTAACAAATTTTGGTTAATGACCACCCAAGGAACATTTCTGTCAAGTTTCATCAAAATCTGATCATCGGTTTCTGAGGAGAAGTGGTGTAAAGGTTTTTCCTATTTTTAGCTCTGGCTGCCATGTTGTGCAGCAGACCAGAACTGTTTGGGCTATTTTGGTTAAGGACTACCCAAGTAACATTTCTGTCAAGTTTCATTGCAATACGATCATCGGTTTCTGAGGAGAAGTCGTTTAAAGGTTTTTCTATTTTTACCTCTGGGGGCCATCTTGTGCAGTGGACCGAAACCATTGAAGCAAATTTGATAAAGGACCATCCAAGGAACATTTCTGTTAAGTTTCATCAAAATCTGATCATCGGTTTCTGAGAAGATGTTCTTTAAAGGTTTTTCTATTTTTTTGCCCTGGCAGCCATGTTGTGCAGCGGACCGGAACCATTTGAGCAATTTTGGTTAAGGACCACCCAAGGAACAATTCTGTCAAGTTTTATCAAAATCTGCCTATCCGTTTCAGAGGAGATGTCGTTTAAAGATTTTGCTATTTTTAGCTGTGGCGGCCATATTGTGCAATGGACCAGAACCATTTGAGCAATTTTAATAAAGGACCACCCAAGGAACATTACTGTCAAGTTTCATCAAAATCTGCCGAACCGTTTCAGAGGAGATGTCGTTTAAAGATTTTGCTATTTTTAGCTCTGGCGGCCATATTGTGCAATGGAACGGAACCATTTGAGCAATTTTGGTAAAGGACCACCAAAGGAACATTCCTGTGAAGTTTTGTCAAAATCCGCTTATCAGTTTCAGAGGAGATGTCGTTTAAAGTAAAAGTTTACGCACGCACGCACGCACGCACGCACTCACGACGGACAATCTGTGACGACATAAGCTCCATGGCCTTCGGCCAGTGGAGCTAATAAGTCACATTGTAATAGTATACACCAGGACAGTCCAGGACAGTCTGAATTATTACGGTAAGTCATTCTCTTTTTATATCAAACAAAATATATACATAACTTCCATTAATAAGGTAAACGGAAAGAAATATTCTCTTAAAATTGGTAGCTAACAACAATTATTTGGATTGGTCTTCAAGACAAACAATTAACTAAGTTAGTAAACCTCTTATCCACACAGTGTTTGGCCAGGGTGTTGGCAAACTGAAGTACTCGGTCACTATTACCAGCCAGGGCCTTCGCAGTCTCTACCAGACCCAGGTGAGTCTGAAATAAGAAATCAGGATGTCTGTTACACAAACCTGTGATACTCGCTCAAGATTCAGTCTTGGCATTGTCCATAATTGCTGAGAGTGTTCAAAATGTGCAATATTATGTAAAACCAGTAGTGAAAAAAGGCTCAAAATGCCCACAATAAGTAATTTCGGATAACAGCATATTTAAGCTATTAGTAACAAGAGCTGTCACAGTATGTGACGAATGCCCCCGAATGTGACATTGACCTATGAACAAGGTCAGTACATGAAAAGTTGATCTTGCCTTTACGTGTCAAATACATATGGCAAGTTATTTTAAATTGCCTCTGAACATAAAAAAATACCTACCATACTTGACAACCTACACTGTTATGTCCTTATATTCAGAATTCCCTTGTGAATTAACACTTAGTGTATCTTTCACCTTAGAGGTAGGGACATGGGTCTTGCACACGACACGTCCTCTTTGTAAGTGGAACACGTGTAGCAAGTTATTTTAAAATCTGTCCATACAAGAGAAAGTTACAGCCCGGACACGACAACCTATGTCCTTGTATGCAGCACTCCATTGTGAATAAACACTAAGTGTGACCTTGACCTTTGAGGTAGGGACACGGGTCTTGCACGCGACACGTCGTCTTGGTATGTGGAACACATGTGGCAAGTTATTTTAAAATCTGTCCATACAAGGGAAAGTTACAGCCCGGACACGACAACCTATACTCTATGTCCTTATATGCAGCACTCCATTGTGAATAAACACTATGTGTGACCTTGACCTTTGAGGCAGGGACACGGGTCTTGCACGTGACACGTCTTGGTATGTGGAACACATGTGGCAAGTTATTTTAAAATCTGTCCATACAAGAGAAAGTTACAGCCCTGACACGACAACCTATACTCTATGTCCTTTTATGCAGCACTCCATTGTGAATAAACACTAAATGTGACCTTGACCTTTGAGGTAGGGACACGGGTCTTGCACGCGACACGTCGTCTTGGTATGTGGAACATATGTGGCAAGTTATTTTAAAATCTGTCCATACAAGGGAAAGTTACAGCCCGGACACGACAACCTATACTCTATGTCCTTATATGCAGCACTCCATTGTAAATAAACACTAAGTGTGACCTTGACCTTTAGGTAGGGACACGGGTCTTGCACGCGACACGTCGTCTTGGTATGTGGAACACATGTGGCAAGTTATTTTAAAATCTGTCCATACAAGAGAAAGTTACAGCCCGGACACAACAACCTATACTCTATGTCCTTATATGCAGCACTCCATTGTGAATAAACACTAAGTGTGACCTTGACCTTTGAGGTAGGGACACGAGTCTTGCACGCCACACGTTGTCTTGGTATGTGGAACACATTTGGCAAGTTATTTTAAAATCTGTCCATACAAGGGAAAGTTACAGAGCCAGACGGACGGACGGACGTACGGACAGATGGACGGACGGTGCGATTTTAATATGCCCACCTTCGGGGGCATAAAAAGAGGTTTAATCAAACCTGGCCAAGATTTATGGTCAATTATTGATAAGGATTGGTGCAAAAATGAAAGGGTTAACGGGAAAAAATTATTGGCCCACTGATCAGGTTTGATAATCCAACTTGGCTGAGGTCTTCTGGCCATACATTTTTATTCTAAATATGATTAGGATAGGTAAAAAATAAAGGTGCTAGTGTGTAAAAAAACCACTAAATATGGTATTATTTTAAAAATTAAGGGCAGCAACTCTTCACCTTCTAATCATAGTGAATCCATAATTGAACTTGGGCAAGTTCTTGTGGTCTTATACATGATTATTATATACCCATCATAAATGCACATGCAATACATATCGCAAAATACGGTACTCCGTATTCCACTCCAATGCAATACGGCCGTATTCCACTCTTGTGACGTCACATCATAACAATTATCGTTGCACGATGTTAAAATGACGTCATACAACAAAATAGTGTGTCTTTAAAATTACATTTATTATGAAAACATGTGGCTTTTAAGTAATCATACCATTAATGTATATGATAAAAGGATTATTAGTTCTTTGTTTTGATCCGGAATGTTGTATTTGACTCTCGTGGATTTTCGCAGATTTTGATTTCACTCGACTTGAGACTCATGAAATCCGAATCTGCAAAAGTCCACTCGAGTCGAATACAACCTCCCAGATCATATCGCAGTACAAATAACCCTATCGTATTGTGTTCAAATCTGAAATCATTGGTTCATTGTGGATGGTTGAGGAGGATAATTATTTGTGGAGGATGGATGGATGACGAGAGGTGGATCACAAACGCTCACCTTTCACCACTTTGTGTTCAGGTGAGGTATAAAGCTACAGTAAGGAAAAACATGAATGAGTTAAATTTGGTATACAAAAATGTTTTAATAAACAACAAAATGTTAAGATTGATGTACAAAATATCCATATTTACACAGCATCAAAGCTAGATGGTGGTTTATTCTATATTTGGCGTGTCAGCTGAACATCGTAGATATTTATTTCACTTGCAAGTGTAATGCATGTATTTATTACCAGTATAAAAAAAACATTTCGAGTGCCATTATCTCTTATAAAAAGTACAACTGTTTGTATACAAGCAGTAATGGCTGCCTGGGGTTAGTTGGCGTACTACAAGATGTTTGCCTGGCTTTTTCAGAATTAAGATTCCATGTTACACTATCAGGCTTGTTAAACAAATAGAAAAGTAGGATTCAGGCCCTTTCTTATTTTAATGCTATAGGTTTTCGATAGTGATATGATCTCAGCCTGATTGAGCCATCATGGTCATAATAATGGTTTATCTGCTGAGACATGGTAGATACTACCCTCACTATGGCATACATTGTATGGCAATAGGGACGTCTAATTTTTACACCATGACTGAAATGTAGCCAACAGCCCGCATGACCTCACCTTGATAGGCCCCTCATGGTGGACATACTGGGTCATGTGGTTTATCTGCTGGGCCATGGTAGATGCCACTTTCACTATAGCATTCTCTGTGTCCGCCCACCTTGATGTTTCTCGCTCAATGTACCGGGCTCCTTTCTGTACAGATACAAAATTTGCATCAGAAAATAGCTTGAACAATCTAAAACTGAAATCCATGATTTTAACAGTGATAGTTGCCTCAGAGAACACTTGTAACACTTGTACCATGTTTGAGAGTGAATCATTTGTTTTCATCTACGCATTAACTCCTATATCAGAGAAGGCGGAGCTTAACTGTTCAATAACTAGCATTGATAAATTACAATGCTAAATACTTTTACTGCATGCTAGTTAATGAACAGTGTCCTTACCAAAATGGTAAAAAAACAGCTACTTAACCTACAGGTGAAATACAGTAACTATTACCAAGAGACCAGTCCAGCCCCCATCATAATTATTTCAAAATTATTTTAAATGAGCTTCAATTATTTTTTTGTACTATGAGGCTATCATTACAGTATCAACAATTTTAAATTAGAACAACATCATACCAGCAATTCAAATATCTGTCTGTCCGGACTTTGAGACTTGGCCTGCGTAGGTTTAGCACCTAATGCACTATGCTTGTTTGTCTGAGAAGAACCCTCAGCAGTTTCACACCCATCCTCTGATAAGGCAGTCTGCTCCAACTGTTGGCTGAAAAACAAATATGAGGGCTGTTCAGAAAGTGTATCATGCAGAAAAAAATGAATTGTTGCCTTTAATATATTGTTTTAGCTTTCTTACAGGATTGGCTTTTTTTAACAGAACCACTATTATTTTACCAGATTTGGCCAGTGGGTTATGATTTGTTTAACAATTTCTCTAAGTACTGTCCCAAAAAAAAGTTTTTTTCAAAATATATTGTTGTACAAAGAATGTCCAGACATGAATGCTGCTTTTATAGGCTAGGGCTGTTTATTGTTCAGGTACATGCCTTCGCCAATAGGATTGCTTGACAGATTCACATTTTAAACACTAAGACCAGCTCTGATAACCCAAAATACATTCAGCAGATTTCAAACTTCCATATTTCCATTCAGTAACAAAAACAACCGCCCTATTTCCGTTTGCACTGTTCAAATTTTAAATTGATAAATTACAAGCAATGAATATTCATTTTAGATGGTCAAATACAATGTTGATTGTAACAGTGTACTAAGACCTCATTTAGCTAAAATGTAAGACTAAGAATTATTTTTTTCAAAAAAATGTTTGACTTTGTCTTAATGCAAGGACTCAATAACTGCTTCTATTTCTGTATTCAGTTATTGAGTTCTAGGACCAGGTTCTTGCCATGGTTCTTTCTTTTCCTCTGTTCGACCACAGGCATTACCCAACCCCTTTATGCCGCATATGCCAATGGTAAGAAAGGTAGAAGCGAGTTTTGCTTCACTATACATCTGATAGTTTAACAGTTTAGAACACCAAAATATAGGCCAAATATTACGTATAAACAAGAGCTATCACAGTATGTGACGAATGCCCCCGATGTGACATTGACCTACGAACAAGGTCAGTACATGAAAAGTTGATCTTGCCTTTACGTGTCAAATACATATGGCAAGTTATTTTAAATTGCCTCTGAACATAAAAAATACCACCCATACTTGACAACCTACACTGTTATGTCCTTATATTCAGAATTCCCTTGTGAATAAACACTTAGTGTATCTTTCACCTTAGAGGTAGGGACATGCACACGACACGTCGTCTTGGTATGTGGAACACATGTAGCAAGTGATTTTAAAATCTGTTCATACAAGGGAAAGTTACAGCCCGGACACGACAACCTATACTCTATGTCCTTATATGCAGCACTCCATTGTGAATAAACACTAAGTGTGACCTTGACCTTTGAGGTAGGGACACAGGTCTTGCACGCGACACGTCGTCTTGGTATGTGGAACACATATGGCAAGTTATTTTAAAATCTGTCCATACAAGGGAAAGTCACAGCCCGGACACGACAACCTATACTCTATGTCCTTATATGCAGCACTCCATTGTGAATAAACACTAAGTGTGACCTTGACCTTTGAGGTAGGGACACGGGTCTTGCAGGCGACACGTCGTCTTGGTATGTGGAACACATGTGGCAAGTTATTTTAAAATCTGTCCATACAAGGGAAAGTTACAGCATGGACACGACAACCTATACTATATGTCCTTATATGCAGCACTCCATTGTAAATAAACACTAAGTGTGACCTTGACCTTTGAGGTAGGGACACGGGTCTTGCACGCGACACGTCGTCTTGGTATGTGGAACACATGTGGCAAGTTATTTTAAAATCTGTCGATACAAGGGAAAGTAACAGCCCGGACACGACAACCTATACTCTATGTCCTTATATGCAGCACTCCATTGTAAATAAACACTAAGTGTGACCTTGACCTTTGAGGTAGGGACATGGGTCTTGCACGCGACACGTCGTCTTGGTATGTGGAACACATGTGGCAAGTCATTTTAAAATCTGTCCATACAAGAGAAAGTTACAGCCCAGACACGAGAACCTATATTCTATGTCCTTATATGCAGCACTCCATTGTGAATAAACACTGAGTGTGACCTTGACCTTTGAGGTAGGGACACGGGTTTTGCACGCGACACGTCGTCTTGGTATGTGGAACACATATGGCAAGTTATTTTAAAATCTGTCCATACAAGGGAAAGTTACAGCCCGGACACGACAACCTATACTCTATGTCCTAATATGCAGCACTCCATTGTGAATAAACACAAAGTGTGACCTTGACCTTTGAGGTAGGGACATGGGTCTTGCACGCGACACGTCGTCTTGGTATGTGGAACACATGTGGCAAGTTATTTTAAAATCTGTCCATACAAGAGAAAGTTACAGCCCGGACACGACAACCTATACTCTATGTCCTTATATGCAGCACTCCATTGTGAATAAACACTAAGTGTGACCTTGACCTTTGAGGTAGGGACACGGGTCTTGCACGCGACACGTCGTCTTGGTATGTGGTACACATGTGGCAAGTTATTTTAAAATCTGTCCATACAAAAGAAAGTTACAGCCTGGACACGACAACCTATACTCTATGTCCTTATATGCAGCACTCCATTGTGAATAAACACTAAGTGTGACCTTGACCTTTGAGGTAGGGACACCAGTCTTGCAAGGCACACGTCGTCTTGGTATGTGGAACACATGTGGCAAGTTATTTTAAAATCTGTCCATACAAGGAAAAGTTACAGAGCCGGACGGACGGACGGACAGTCGGACAGACGGACGGTGCGATTTTAATATGCCCACCTTCGGGGCATAAAAAGGGGACAACAAAGCAAGAAAAAACAGATTTGATTTTTACAGCATTTACTCACTGGAAAAATGCAGTAGGTTTTTCACATTAATATCAATCAATATAAATTTTATGCACCAAAAATATATTTCTTACATTTGAAGTGCGTATCAGTCTTGACCATCAATAAATGTACATGACACTCATGTACAAATTAAAACAATTACAATTTAAATGTTTTCAATAATTGTCAATAAAAACTGTAATAATAAAACATCAAATAAAAGATTGTATCATAAAAACATGATAAGCAATTAACAATGTAATAACACAGACCTGAGTTGTCAAATATGAATGAATTTTAATATTTGAAGACCATGAAATTATACTGGATTCCCTTAGGGTTTGAGATAGGAACATTAAATATTTTGCAGCAATGGATGCTCCCCAAGATTAAAGAAAGTGATTTTCATGTTTTGTGTAAGACCATATTTAATCGGTAAATTGATAAATGGATTTAAATCCTAAATAAACTGAGATGTTCTATGTTTGACAAAGAAGTCCATGAAGTCCGGGAAGTCCGGGAAGGGTAATGTGTAGTAAAGACTTGAGAAAAATGTATTCCATCCAAAATATGTTTCAGTCATTTAAGCAAACATTATGCCATTGTTTGTATGATTTTGTTTCAAAATTATTTTTTTGTTATGATTAAATACAATTTGTGTTTTAAAAATGGATGATATAAAATGGTAATATTATCCTATATTATTTGTACAGATCTTGATAAATAAACTGCAATATCAAAGACAGTGCATAACTTTCTGTGGCAACTAAATAACTGCTAAACAAAGAAAAGGGAAGTTTTAAACTAAAATATTCAACATAACATTAGGTGAATCAAAAGATTAAAAATAGCTCAAAGCTTTTTCAAACCCTTCCCTCTTCTTATAAAATATTTTTAAACTAAGTTGAGTAGTTTTTTGTTGTTGTTTTTTTAATAAAACCTTTTCTTTCTTTGAGAATAATTTCATCAACCCCTAAGGAAAACCATTCCCTAAAATAAATAAGCAGGCTAAATTTGGTTAAAAATCATTACTAAAGTACTAAAAACCACATTTCTTTTCACCCATCAATCTAATATTGAACAGTCACTGATAACGGTTTAAATAAATACTTCCGTATAATGGTATGTCTAATTTTTGGTGAAACATTAAACATTATCAGGTTTCATCTCTCGTGACTAGTTTTACCAGAATTTTGATCAATTTAGATAAAAACTGCTGCCCGACATTAAAATGGACACAACAGATAGTTTGGTGACTTTATCAGGCCGAGAAATATTTGATCATAAAAACTGATATGAGTCCAGAGCTGTAATTTACCGATGTTGTTATGTAATGTGTACCCTTAACTGTCAAATTCTTAGGCAACCAAATAATGAAAGTTTTACATCTTTCATACAAACAATGCTTTTAGATCTTTGTTTTCACTATTATGAATTTAAAGAATGAAAAAACAATCGACTTGTTTAAATTAAAGCATTCCTTGTATTTGTTTATACAAGTGTTAGAATAAGAGCAGAAATATTAAGTAAAACAACTGAAAATGGTCTCAAAATTTTAAACATTTATTTAGTAATAAAATTCATATCATGCAGTTACAATAAAGCAGTAGATTCAGAAGCTGCAATAGTCGATGATAGAACTGTAACAAACATATATATATATCATACAATAAACACAGAAATAGTAAGCAGTCTTGATGAAATATAAACAATTTAATAAGATCTTCATTATATATTACAATATACAGTGAGAAGAGAATGTCTTTACAAAACTACTTACATATTCTACTGTTCACATAGCACTGTCATGTTATATATGTAAAACCTCCGCTAGCAACACTCCTAAAAGATAATGAAAAGCGGAAAAAGGTGTCCAATTATCTAATTATTTCATTAAAACATCATTTTGCAACAAAAAATAAGCAGGATTTCTTTCACTATTTTTGTAAATATACAAACAGATCAAGGGATTTCATTTTATACAATATCACCTATATATAATTTGGATTTCAACAAACCATATGCTAATATGGCAACAAATTATGCAGATATAATACAATACTTCAGGTAACTCAGTGCTGGCCCAACAAAAACCTGTTTTTACTTTTGCTATATGTAACTAGTTGAACCTTGATGCAAAAGATTTTTTTACTTTAACTGCTAAAGTACATGTAATCAGTCTAGGACGTTTAGTCAAGGTGACAACATCCTTTGAAAACAAAACATGTGGCTAGAGCTTGTTTTTATGTCACAACAATGAACATGAGCACCTTTTATGATAACTGTTTCCAAGTTAAATGGGCAAGACCGCATTAATAGCTATGAGCAAATTGATAATCCTGGTTATTTCCCCTTATCACTCTTCAAAGTGTCTAATTATTTCCCCTTGTCACTCTTCTAAGTTTTTCATCATTTCCCCTTATCACTCTTCTTCAAGCTTGGGTCCATGATTTTCAGCATCTCTGTTAGGTAATTCTGTACCGCTGTGAGGGAGGCGACAACGGCAGGGGAGCCGAACCCGTGGGTGATAAGTGAAAAGTGAGATAGGTGGCGCTGCATGTGGTTGTCCAGGATCTGTGGGGGACGTGTGTTGCCTAGCGGGGAACGGTCCTGGTTCAAAAGGTCCATTAACTCCTTCAGCACTTGTCTGAAAAGAATGAAGAGATTTGAGATTAGATATTAGCATAAAAATCTCATGTTGGCTAAAGTAGACCTAAATTTGAGAATCAAAGTCCAAAAATAACAATTTGTTGTTGGAAATCACAGTTTTAAGTTATAAATGTTTGTTCTCTGAGAACCATCAAATGTCACTTTCAAAATTCATGAAGAATTATCTAAATTAAATAATTGTGTTATTAAAGTGAATAAGCATTGATAGCTCTGCAACAAATCATAAAGCTACATGTACTTACTTTGAAGCGAGGATCATATTTTTTCTTGTAAGCTGATCATTGGGGTCCTGATACTGTCTGGTGTTGTATTCTGCACATGCTTTAGAGGGAAACTCTGTCTCACACAGATACCCATAGTCCCGAGCTAGTCTGATTGATTCACCCTCCACCAGCGAGGTGAACAGGGTAACATTGGCCGCCTTTCGTCTTCCTGAGGGAAGGGTCATACCCATCTTGTCCAGCTTCTCTCTCAGACACCGCCCGCCATTCTTTGCCTTTGCTCTACGCAGAATTCCGCCAAGGAGGGAGGCATTGATACACTCAGGAGGGTTGAGTCGACGCTGCACTTCTGCGATGGTTACTTTGTACTTTGAAGTGGAGCTAAGGAGAGCTAACCTTCCTGGTACAGCACAGAAAACATCGCCCATGTTTGCTGGCCCCACTCCGTTCACTATCATAGCCTTGGCATACTCTCCCTTAGGCTGGATCACTCTCTTAATCACGGACTGCTTGTTATCCTCTGAACTGTCTTCATCATCAAGTACTTCACCATCAAGATAGTCCTCACCGCTCATCTGGATCATGTCCTGATCATCAGCATACGCTATGGCAGGGACCCCAGCCATTGTCTGGTAGTCAGTCTTAGCCACGAGCCCATAGTCATCATTCACTTGCCCATTTGAGGTGATGGGCTGGTGTGATGTGTGGACAGTGTGGGTGGTCTGGTATCTGGCCTCAGAGACAGGTGCTGGTAGGCTCTGGTAGTGGTTAGGTGTGAGGTTGAAGTTTCCAATGGAGTGGCTGTATGGGTCATGATTGAACGGCTGGAACTGCGGCATTGGCTGGTGTGGTATCGGGTTGAATGGCGGTGGGAAGTATGGCGCCTGGTAGTCAGAGATGGCGGGTGGTGGTGGGAAGGAGGTGTAGTGGATGCCCGACACAGCTTGAGAACCAAACCCTCCCTGGTTGCTGTACACATCCCGGCGCCCATCACCGTTCATCTGTCCGTTCTCCACACGTTCAAATGCTGAGTGTGAGTCTGTCTTGTAGTAAGAGGGAGACACACGGTCCATGTCTGTGAAATGTCCAACCTGCTTCAAATCCGTGGCAATACTCAGATTATCAGTCTGCATTGTGGTAATTTCTGTTGCCATCTTGTTCACTTCAATCATTTGATCCTTTTTCTCTCACTTTCTGATCTCCACTTTTTCTTAGTAAGTAGTTTCTAAATGTCCTTAAGACAAATTGTTCAATATTCAATACACAACACAAAATTTCACAAAGTTAATTAAATTCATATAATAAATTCAAATCACTGTAGGCTATATCACAATGTTATTAAAATACAGGTAACATCATCTTCAAGCACATCGAAGTGTTTGTGTGATTTGCCAGAAGCAAATTTGGTTATATACTGAAGTAAGGACCAATGTCAATTAATGTGATCAGCCAATGAAGCGTATCTTGAGTAAGACAATAATTTTGATTTAACTCCAAATTAAAATCAAGCACATCCTATCAATAATTAAAGAAAATTGAGCTGAGATGTCAACTTCTCTATTAACCATTAATGGAAGTAGTAATTAGAAAATGATTAAAAGTTGATAATAACAAAAGAGAAAGGTTTAGCATGAAGGTGTGAAATTGTCCAATCAGCTTTAAGAAATTAATAGGGAGTAGCCAATCAGAGGTGAACAATTAAAGATGTGGATAATTGGTGTTATAATTCATTAATTGTATTACCTTTCATGTATACAGTGGTCAATTATTACATTAAAGGTGATAGACTTTCTGT
Organism: Mya arenaria; assembly: GCF_026914265.1. Taxonomy (NCBI): domain Eukaryota; kingdom Metazoa; phylum Mollusca; class Bivalvia; order Myida; family Myidae; genus Mya; species Mya arenaria. The sequence continues at coordinate 66,875,645 of NC_069133.1, read as the reverse complement.
CAACTTTCAAAAAACAACACAATGGACAGGAAACTAAAGTTGAAGATTTTTCACCATTTCCTTAACAAGGCAAGCCCTATCACATCTATGTGAAAACATTTTAAGAATACTTTCTGACTAGTCTGCCTACTAACTTTAAGTTTAATCTTGAAGCAAAAAAATATCTTTAATGTATTACTAAAACTTGAAAACAATTGCTTAATTCTAGAACACACTTCACATATACTAAAATGTAGCATCCAATTCTTTATACATGTAGGTGTTTTTGTTTTATTTATTAAGTATATCTCATCCAATTATTTGAATGATTAACACAAGCAAACTTGAAATATTTTAAAGTTGTATTGTAATATTAACTTGTGGTTTAGGCCCAATTCATAAGAAAGTTAGATATTACAATTGTGTCAATCTTGTTCTGCATAATCTTGTACAACATACAATTTGTTTCATATGTTTTATCACACAGTAGCTGACACATGTATGTATTATTGTATATTTTTATTTGAGTCTCGTCCATATAAATATTAAAAGTTAATGCAACACATAAAACAAGTATATTCTATTCTAGGCCATTCTATACATGAAAGTTACAAGACCCAACCCTACTCCTTATGATGTGCAATTTGTTTGAATGTGTAATTACTATTCTATTTTATTTGTATTTATCACTAGCTTGTACATTACCCTTCCTGAAATGTATTTCAAATAAACAGTCAGAAAAGAACTTACCTCGCATTCAGAATAATCTGCTCTTCTATTTCTTCTAAGTTAACGATGACAGGTTCAAGGTTGTCCACATCCTCACCACTTATACATTTGTCTAACAAAATGGTTGTCCCAGAATTGTTCACATCTAAAACTCCATTTTTGGAATCACTGTTTGTATTGCTGATAGAAGTGGAATTCTTGGAACTTTTTGTGCCATAATGAGGTCCTACAGTGGCACCATGTGACTTCGCGGCAAGGTCATGTGACTTTATTCTAGGGTCATGTGATTCATCACTATTGTGAATTCTAGAGCCTGTATACGAGGCTGCGAGTATGCTAGGGCCCCCAGGGAGGCGTACCCCTGCATTCTCTTCTGGTGATCTCCCCCCTGCTGGACCAGGCTGATTCTCGGCCTCCGTCTGTTGTAGCCTCTCTGAGATGCTGTCAAATGATGGTGATTCTTGGCTTTCTGGGGCAAGCAGGTTCTGGACGTCTGAAATTGATAGCTGTGAATTAAATGTGAACTTGGTCGGAATTGAAAGTATTGGAAATGACAATCAACATGGCTGTTTTTTACATGCAATGCAATTTTTGTATCTGGAAATTAGGTGAAACTAACAGTTGATTATATAAGGGATGATTAATTTTTTACCAAAACATATCTTAATTAAGTATAAAAAAATGGCTTGATATACGACTTATATATAGACATGTAAAATTATCAGTGGCTAAATATATATACCTGGATTGAAAAAGACTCTAAACACCTTTTTTTCCACATTAAAACTTCCAATATAATTCCATCGTTTTCAACAAACTGGTTTTAAACATCGCAAAGCTTTTATATCGCAAATAAGTTTACTGCAATGCAGTGCAGTAAAAAGTGCACACTTGCATGTCACACAAATCTCACCCTTAATACTATGCACAGTAAATAAACGTTTTACCCTGGAGATATTTCAATTTGTTCAGTTCACAACCAGAATTACTGGAGGCAACGTTGATAATTCTATTACATTTCCTGACACATATTACACACCTATCAAAAGGTACTGTCTGCAGGCATTTAACAATTTGTATGACCAAACATTGATACCTGAATGTCTTCTTGTTTTTATAGATTCATTAAAAGTTTTATTAACATGAAAACTAATTGGGAAGTTTAAAATAGTTTATAATTATTTTAAACTTTACGATTATGTTTCATGGAACATAATTTAACAAATATTTTAATAATATAATATATTACACAAAAAACAACCTCACTGTTCCCTTTTTGTTCTAGTGTAAAGATTTTGCCAACTTTTGATTAGAATAAGCAATAAGGCTGTTTTATTACCCTTTAAGAGCGTGGGTTTAAGATCGGACATCTGATGCAGTATTCTAATGAGATGATGGACCTTGCTGCACCATAATAGTCTGTGCCACAACACAAGCCCATGAACCTCACTGCTTGAGGTACCTGTAACACAAACAGGAAGTATGTGGTCACCTTGCTACACCATAACAGTCTGTGCCACAACACACGCCCATGAACCTCACTGCTCGATGTACCTGTAACACAAACAGGAAGTATGTAATCACCTTGCTACACCATAATAGTCTGTGCCACAACACACGCCCATGAACCTCACTGCTCGATGTACCTGTAACACAAACAGGAAGTATGTAATCACCTTGCTACACCATAACAGTCTGTGCCACAACACACGCCCACGAACCTTACTGCTCGATGTACCTGTAACACAAACAGGAAGTACGTGGTCACCTTGCTACACCATAATAGTCTGTGCCACAACACACGCCCATGAACCTCACTGCTCGATGTACCTGTAACACAAACAGGAAGTACGTAATCACCTTGCTACACCATAACAGTCTGTGCCACAACACACGCCCACGAACCTTACTGCTCGATGTACCTGTAACACAAACAGGAAGTATGTAATCACCTTGCTACACCATAACAGTCTGTGCCACAACACACGCCCACGAACCTTACTGCTCGATGTACCTGTAACACAAACAGGAAGTATGTGGTCACCTTGCTACACCATAACAGTCTGTGCCACAACACACGCCCATGAACCTCACTGTTCGAGGTACCTGTAACACAAACAGGAAGTACGTGGTCACCTTGCTACACCATAATAGTCTGTGCCACAACACACGCCCGTGAACCTCACAGCTCCATGTACCTGTAACACAAACAGGAAGTATGTGGTCACCTTGCTACACCATAATAGTCTGTGCCACAACACACGCCCATGAACCTCACTGCTCGATGTACCTGTAACACAAACAGGAAGTACGTAATCACCTTGCTACACCATAACAGTCTGTGCCACAACACACGCCCACGAACCTTACTGCTCGATGTACCTGTAACACAAACAGGAAGTATGTAATCACCTTGCTACACCATAACAGTCTGTGCCACAACACACGCCCACGAACCTTACTGCTCGATGTACCTGTAACACAAACAGGAAGTATGTAATCACCTTGCTACACCATAACAGTCTGTGCCACAACACACGCCCACGAACCTTACTGCTCGATGTACCTGTAACACAAACAGGAAGTATGTGGTCACCTTGCTACACCATAACAGTCTGTGCCACAACACACGCCCACGAACCTTACTGCTCGATGTACCTGTAACACAAACAGGAAGTATGTAATCACCTTGCTACACCATCACAGTCTGTGCCACAACACACGCCCACGAACCTTACTGCTCGATGTACCTGTAACACAAACAGGAAGTATGTGGTCACCTTGCTACACCATAACAGTCTGTGCCACAACACACGCCCACGAACCTTACTGCTCGATGTACCTGTAACACAAACAGGAAGTATGTGGTCACCTTGCTACACCATAACAGTCTGTGCCACAACACACGCCCATGAACCTCACTGCTCGATGTACCTGTAACACAAACAGGAAGTACGTGGTCACCTTGCTACACCATAATAGTCTGTGCCACAACACACGCCCATGAACCTCACTGCTCGATGTACCTGTAACACAAACAGGAAGTATGTAATCACCTTGCTACACCATAACAGTCTGTGCCACAACACACGCCCATGAACCTCACTGCTCGATGTACCTGTAACACAAACAGGAAGTATGTGGTCACCTTGCTACACCATAACAGTCTGTGCCACAACACACGCCCACGAACCTTACTGCTCGATGTACCTGTAACACAAACAGGAAGTATGTAATCACCTTGCTACACCATAACAGTCTGTGCCACAACACACGCCCATGAACCTCACTGCTCGATGTACCTGTAACACAAACAGGAAGTATGTGGTCACCTTGCTACACCATAACAGTCTGTGCCACAACACACGCCCACGAACCTTACTGCTCGATGTACCTGTAACACAAACAGGAAGTATGTGGTCACCTTGCTACACCATAACAGTCTGTGCCACAACACACGCCCATGAACCTCACTGCTCGATGTACCTGTAACACAAACAGGAAGTACGTGGTCACCTTGCTACACCATAATAGTCTGTGCCACAACACACGCCCATGAACCTCACTGCTCGATGTACCTGTAACACAAACAGGAAGTATGTAATCACCTTGCTACACCATAACAGTCTGTGCCACAACACACGCCCACGAACCTCACTGCTCGATGTACCTGTAACACAAACAGGAAGTATGTGGTCACCTTGCTACACCATAACAGTCTGTGCCACAACACACGCCCACGAACCTTACTGCTCGATGTACCTGTAACACAAACAGGAAGTATGTAATCACCTTGCTACACCATAACAGTCTGTGCCACAACACACGCCCACGAACCTTACTGCTCGATGTACCTGTAACACAAACAGGAAGTACGTGGTCACCTTGCTACACCATAATAGTCTGTGCCACAACACACGCCCATGAACCTCACTGCTCGATGTACCTGTAACACAAACAGGAAGTATGTAGTCACCTTGCTACACCATAATAGTCGGTGCCCTATCACAGCTGGAGCAACAGTTCTATTTTCAGCAACAAAAAACTCTGATGGCATTCCTTTTTCTCCTTGTTATGTTTTCAAAAAAATAAAGATTGGAAACACTGGTAATATTTAAAGGTAAAGGCCACCATCACCTTGAGCTATTGGCCCCCAAATCAATATGGGCCATCTACTGACCTTGACCAATGTGCAAACCTAGTTTGAAGACTCTACACAAAGTCGTTCAAAGTTGATAATCAGAAACAAATGCACCCATAAGTCTTCATGACCTTAACCTTTGATCCCCAAATCAATAGAGGTTATCTACTGACCATGACCAAAGTGTATACTAAGTTTAAAGACTCTACACCAAGCTGTTCAAACATTATTGATCAGAAAAGCCCATAACTTTTCTAGTAAGTCACCATGACCTTGACCTTTGACCTATTTGGCCCAAATCAATAAGGCTTATATTCTGACCATGACCAGTGTGCATTACAAGTTTGAAGATTCTACACTCAGAGGTTCAAAAGTTATTCATTGGAAACGGAAAACGTGATTCAGAAGTAGAAGATGTTTATGACAACAGACTAATTAAGCACTTTTTATGCTTAGCGTCAATCCTTGGTACGAAAACCTTTTAGCTATCCTGAAAACAACAACATATGCAACCCTCAAAAAACATGAATACTGAATGAGTGACATCCAAAGCAGAATATAGACACCAGAGCCTCCTTAGTCCATTCTGGACCAATCTCAATTGTAAGACAGATTTCCACTGCAAAAGAGATCAATTAAACTTTTATTAAAGTGTGTTGATAATTGGAATCACACAGAATGCATCATTTTCTGATATCAAATGCCAAGAATATTAGTACAAATTAAGTATGAAGCATGCTGTTTACACTTGTGTTCTGTAGTCGGAATTATAGTAAAAGGAAATTAAAAACAATTCGGCAAGACCATTGATCATATAAAATGTAATTGTTTTTTCAGACGAGAAAGCCTAAACCTGTCGTCTGACGCTAAACAATATGGGTTGGCCTAATCCCAAGGTGCGTGTCAGTCAAGAAGATGGCACAATAACAAAGTCTGAAAACAATGTAAGGGATTTTTTTATACAGAAAACTTTGGTCGCAAATGTCTTGTTTAAACACACTGTCAAAATGTTAGTTATGTAAAACTGTACATGTCAAATTATAGCCTAAGGTAAAGTAAAGGTATTGATTTATTGAAAACAGATGTGTGTGTGTGTGTGTGAAATTTACTTGAACATTTTGTTTACATTTGCCCTTCCTCAATAAAATATAATTTTGAAATTAAAATACGTCATTCAGTTAGTTATAAGTTATTCAGTGCACAGAGTACACTTACAAGTAAGTGCATAATTAAAAAAATATAAGTTCAAGCCAACTTAAGCATAGAATCATTACAACTTGTAAACCAAGTATTGCCTTTGCAAGATCAGATATGAGCAAAAGAATTTGCTCCAATTTGAAAAAAATGTTTTACAAACAATGACTGAATTTTAAATGATACCCTCATCAAACTGAGCATGTATGTGACAAATGACATGACCAATTCATGATTTCAATAGATCTGAATAGGCCCTGTCAATTTCACTTTTGAAGTTAGTTTTACCTACCTACTAACTGCCTGAGGACATTAACAACAGCTGGAGCAAGCTTGTTTATACCGTCCAGGCACTGTCTGACGGCAGATCTGTGGGTCAACTCGGAGGACAGCTGTATCCCAGATAGCACCTTCTTGTGTACTGTAGTGGCTGACATGGAGAACCGATCCAACGTGGCTTCAAACTCTGACATCAGACCATCCCTCTTGTCACCTGGGAGTTAATTGTTCGATATGAAAAATGTTTTTTTGAAAGCCTGATTTTATTCATTTGATCGCTATGTTTCCCATTTTAGAAGCAGTTTGAGGTCTAGGCATGAGACAGATGTAAGTGCTTTTATTCTATATGGAGTTATAACTGTTTGTCCTCAGCCCTTGTTTGTGCTGATTACCTGTAACTCCAGCCAGATTTCTATGGTTTATTTAAAACATACCTCTTTAGCCTAAACTAAGTCCATAATGTACTAATTTACTTTCTGGTCCTTTAATACCATTCAATATTGCTTTGTGGTTCTAAAAATAGGCTACCACTTACTACTGTTTGCAAATGAATTAAACAAAGCATGCTTGTCAATCAGTTAATCAAATCATGTTCAAGATGTCATTTTACATCTAAGAGACTTCAAATTTGTAGACTTCAAAGCAGATCGGAAAGTTTTTGGCATTTCAGAAAGATTCGTGTGTAACAGTGTTGTCCTTGTGAGCGTATCATAAAGCTATGATTTAGTTGGTCAGTTGATGTTAAACAAACGGAAGCTGTATACTGTATAGATGCTTTGCGGGGTTATGAGGCAAAGCCCACCTGTTTCATAGTTTGTTCATGCTGATAAGCCAAAGTATACGCCAAATCAATAATGACTGATGTTGGTTCCCTTTCATATTGGGACTCAACCTAGTAAGTAGTTAAAGGTTTATCACTTAAATTGTTTGTTATACAAGTGTATATCCTGATTTTAAATAAGAGAGTCACTTTAATCGAACTGATACTGCTGTAAAAGGGGAATAGCTGATATCCTGAATGCCAGTGAATGGATAGTTCCTGAACAGTATTGTATTAATGTCTGAACTTCTTAGCAGAGCCATGTTCAAATTTGCTAATCTCTATTTTATTTCAAGAGAACAAATATGTGCATCAGTCATACCATGGGTGATTTTGATGGTGAAGGTGTGTTCAATGATGGCGTCTACAGGCCCGGCGTACATGGCACACTGCTGACGGGCCAAGTCTACACACTGTATCGCCTGAAATATGGAACACATGTTATGAGTGGAAACAGTCTGTATCTTTTAAACCCACAACACCATATTAGTACCCTCTGTAAGAGTGTTTATCTATTTACCTTTGAAACCATTTTATGCAGTGATCTTTTGAACAAAGAGGGCGTAATGAACAGAAACCTTTATTTTTTATTTTCACGAAAGTACCACATAACAGTTCAGTAAATACTTACAAGACCAACGAAAGCCGTTTTGAACTCTTGTTTGTTAGTTTTCCTTGTCAAATATGTGGCAATACTAAACACTGATTGAATCCAGAGATAGAGCCTTGCTACAAAGGTGTGGCTAGTCACGGGTAATATGTGTACATAGATTTCGGTTGAATGTTTTGAATGATTTTTAAGTTATGGCTGATGCCTAATGTATCCAACTCTTAAATGACAAACACAGAGCAAAACAGTTCAATTATTAACTCCATGGTTATGGGTTTTACTGTGCATAAGGGTATTGGTAATATTTTCCCTAAGTTTCAAGGAATATCTTAAAAGGCTTTTGAACAAAAGTCAATGACAAACCAAGGGTGAGAGTGGTCTAGGGGTATAGGTGTCCACCTCTCACCCAAGAGGTTGTGGGTTCGATTCCCACAAGGGGTACTTTTTCATGGCCTCTCAAAAAGGACACCATGACTTGTTTCTGCCCAGGAATTGGACTTGAGAGGGATTCTATATATCAGCTTTTACATAATAAAGCTAAATAAAATTAGAATATTAAGACAAAGCCATTTATGTACTTACCCAGACCACCCAAGCTCCTTTGTGGAGCCCGACCAGGAGACTGTTGTACAGAGCCCGATGCGGGCCCAGGCCATGGGCTGGGTACCGTTTGTTGGCCAGGGCCTTCAGTTCCTCGACACATTCTCGCATGTCTCCCAGACAACCCTTGTACAGGGTCTGTAGGTCATCATCACTGATGGGGAAAGCAATAATTAAGTTATCTTAATATGGATCACGCCAAACAAAATTATACTTTTATTTCCTAAACCTTAAAGTGATTTATCATTGTCATTTGTTTCAATAATTGAAATAAAAAGTTTTAATCCAAGTCTGGTAGTTCAACTTATATCTACACTACTTTTATAAATTGCTATCAAGATAACAATTTTACTTTTTTGAAATTCATAGGAGCATTAAAACAACCTCTACGAACCCATAGCATGCACTTTTCATCAGCTCCTTTATTTTCTTGTTCTCCCCTTCCAAGGCCTCAGCCACCTCTTCAGGAGGCCCTTCCAGGTTCGTCCAGAGCTTTCTGCCCTTGCCCTTCCCCATAAGGGCCTCACAGACCAGCTCAAAGTCAGAGGTCATAGAGAACATTTTCCCTGCCCACTCCCGGCCAACTTGTTCCACCTGGGACACACCCACTTCTACACCTGTAATATATGTTTATTACTGTGTGAGACTCCTACACTGACCCTGGTCCCCCACTCAGGGCCTCACAGATCAGTTAAGGGTCAGGTAATAGAAATCCTCCTCCATCTCACATATTGCCAACCTACTCTACCTTGAAACAACATCATTCAGTTGAGTGACTTTATATTGCCTTTTATCCTCACCTGTACAAATCTAGCTCGTATTAGTGTTAAAAATATCTATGCGCAAAAATATCATAAGTGAGGATAATTCATTATTTAAATGATAATATGGCAAAATGTTTGCTAGGCACAACAATGATAAGAAAGTACACCCTACATAGCTGGTCTAGCCAATTTGCTATAGTTAGTAGTATATAATAAGTAAAACATTTTTTGATCCAAATTTTCATGTCATTGTAAATAAATACTGTTATAAAAATTAATTTAATAAAATAATGTAGTTTAAACACTAGGTTTTGCCAGTTATATAGCTTTTCTTTGGAGAGAAAATTAGAATATTGTCTTTCAATATTGACACAATAATAAATTATGTGTAATGTAATAGTGTGCATATATTAACCAAATTTAAAGCACTAATGCTCCTTTGCCTTACCCTGTTCCGTAGCAACCTGTGCGGTAGTTTTGAAGGTCACAGTGAGGTCATCAAGGTCACTCTTGTCCTTCCTCAATGCCTCCAGCCTCTTGTGACCTTGGACCTCATGACCTATTTTCTCACTACAGGTCACAAGGTCAGTCAGTGCTTTGTGGTGACCCTGTACAGACTCGAGCTGAAAAATTGAGATTTCAAGTTATAAATTTTGTATATGCAAGAAAGGCTTAATACTTAACTAAAAACTAAAATGCTACTGTTATTTTCTATCACATACAATTTTGAAAAAATTGAATGAATAATTTTTCATCATCCACTTTTATGAACATTATTTTTGAAAAAGTGTTTTTATCAGCCCTAAAAAATAGCCGGGGATACTGTTTGAGTATGAATGATTAATGCCCAAAGCAGGGTAAACAGGCTTGAAATTGTTTCCAAAGTCATTTATATTTATATCAAGGTACTTCCTACCATTTTTAATGTAAATGTCTGAGCAAACAACTTTACAAAATCATTACAACAGTACAATAGTCTGCAGTTAAAAGATCTCAAGCCTGATTTCAGGATTAATTCTGATCGTTGGAACCCTTGATTTGAACAATAAAATATACCAGTAGTACAATACAAAAGCTTGGTGCTCCTAACCTGAAGCATAACAAGGTCAGCTTTACCAGTCATTACAGCTCCACAGATATCCTCCACCAGGGAGAACCAGGGTTCTGTCATAATGTCCACATAAACACGCACCTGTTCCACCTGTGGTGTGAAATGAAGGCACAAAGTAAGGGCCTGAATGGTACTGATTGAGAAACACAAACATACAAACAACACTTGCACCACAATCGGATCAAAATAGCTGTACTGATAAATGATGGGATTTCTGCCTAGCAACAGTTGGTGGAACTTGAGTTTACTGGAACACAAGTATACAGGGTGGTTCTAGACGGCCAGAACCTCACAATTGTCCCAACACTTATCAATAATTACAACAACAACAAGATTTTTGTAAGATTTGACCTAGTGACCTAATTTATTATCACATGTCACGATGTGACCCAGTTTTCTAATTTATTATCACATACCCAGTTTAAAAGCTGCACTCACACAGATTGAACGTTTTGACAACTTTTTTTTGTCTTGGAACAAGCCAATTTTTGCGAAAATCCATGGAAACCAGTTATATAAGTCTGCTGACAAAAAATCAGATCGTAGATTTTTATATTTAAGTTCAAAAATTGATATTTTATGCAATTTTCTTAACCGTTAGTAATCGGTTTAAGCCATAAACATTAATATTCGAACGGAAATATGAAAATATATGATCTGATTTTTTGTCAGCAATCTTATATCATTGGTTTGCAGATATTTACGCAAAAATTTGCTCTTTCCAAGACAAAAAATAAAAAAAAATGTTAAAATGGCCAATCTGTGAGAGTGCAGCTTTAAACATGTCAAAGAGTTACCAAGGAAAACATTCTGACAACGTTTCATGAATATTAGACCATACATAATGCCTCTAATGTGTTCTAAGATTTTTCTAATATTTGAGCTAGTGACTTAGTTTTTGACCCCATGTGACCCACTTTTACAAGCGGTCCATATTTCATCAAGGGGTACAGCCTGACCAAGTTTAAACATAATCTGACAAATCATTACCATGATATGGTTCCTGACAAGATTTTTCTAAGATTTGACCTAGTGACCTAATTTTTTATCATATGTGACCCAGTTTTATATAAATCCAAGAGTTCATCAAGGAAAACATTTTGATTAAGTTTCATGAATATTTGACCATGTATAATGCCTATAGTGTGTTCCAAAGATTTTCTAAGATTTGACCTAGTGACCTAGTTTTTGACGGACGGAATGACGGAATGACGGACAAGGCCAAAACAATATCCCCCTCCCGAAACCTTCAATTCGGCAAGGGGTAAAAAAAATAAGCCTCATGGGGCAAGCTTTTACTGGTACAATGAAGAATAAAATCAATAACAAATAAACTGATAAATTGATTTCAAAAAATCGTCAACTGGATACAGACACTACCTGCACACGAATAAATCAGGCCGGAGCAAATCAATTATTAACATTTCAAGTCATTTTATTTGTTTGTTGAACTCTCTGGCATTTTAGGTTTTTGCTGATTTGTACTGACATAATTTCCATGAATGCAACATGAGAACCATGAGAATGAGCAACTGTGTTTCAAGCCAAAAGGTAACATTAAAGGGACTAGACACCAGATGGTTCCAAAAGCGGCAAATACATTATTGCCTCAAAACAAGCTTAGATCTTTCAATTCCAGCTGTATGAGGCCGATAATATGTCACTTTACATAATTAAAAGAATATTTTTTCGCTGTCTCAGCTGAGTCTACCAGCTTAAAAATAGGGCATAACATTTTCCCAGTTTATAGTGACAAGTGTGTAAATTTAGCATGTAAAAGTCATGTGATAAGCAGTCATATACCAACACTATTTTCAAATTTACATGTATTTACGTGGTAGACAACCAAGTAAATTTTGAATTAGAAAAACATGTGTCTTTAGTTATGTCATACATCAGTAAGTAAGAATCAATGAATTGTACACTATGATATCAATTTTAAGTATGTTTTTGACAATATTCTTTTTCCTTGCTATTGTATCATCTGGTGTCTAGTATGAGATACGATTGTTTTGCATGTTTAAACATACACCTATATCATACCTGTGTGGCCTGTTTTGCATCTTTTAACCTACCATTCAACTACATCATACCTGTGTGGCCCAGGTGTTGGTCTGTGTTTGCAGTTCAGTCAGGTGACTGAAGTCCCCGTGAAGCACATACTTGGCACTCTGTACCAGCTCTGACACTATCTCATCCATGGAGAAACATACATTGCTCATCTCCCTGCAAGCAAGAAATTTCATAATTACAAGTATTGGTTCCATAATAATGTTATCACAGTCATATTAATATGCTGGTGAGAACCATGGAGTGTACAATTCTAACTTATGAAATATAAAACAAAACTGCAATTTGATTCTCAGCGTACAGCAGTACTCAAACTTAACTATATATTTCACAACACTTCTTGGCAAGGATTTTGTCTACACTGAAATCCCTGTGGTGAGCAAGGCTTCCGTTGTATTATAGCTTACTTCATCTGCATTTACAGACAGTTCAAGACAAAAAGTCAGCATAAAGATTTATATACAAGCATAGCCACTTCTGCTTTGACAAATACTCCCTTTTCCTGACAAATATCTAATTTATGCAAACATTCATGTTCCCAGAAGCATCATTAAGACCACTTACTTCTTCTTGCCTGTGTCCATGCAGTACTTGAGCACAGACTGTGCCACATCAGCCACATGGTTGGTCCAGCCGAGGGCATCCCCACACAGCTGATTCACCCGTTGTTTATCTCCCTTTGTGCTCCATGACAACAGGTCTGTTGCCAGCTTCCAGGCATGGGTGTCTGGTGCTGGAATAGAAGGGCCTCAGTGTATCATTGTCTCATTCTTGGTTGACACCAACATATAATTGTTGCAATCTAACACTGTTATAATGACGCTAAGTCTATGTCATTACTCTGAAAAACAAGTCATGGTTGTAAAAAATGCATATTATTTAAAAAAAATAATCTTGTTTTTGTATGCCACCCTAATGGCAGCCAAAAACTCATTTCCCATTAAACGTGTTATAATTTAGGGTTATGACCAACATCCTTTCCAAGTTTGGGAATAGTAGGTTCAGTTATTGACAGGTTGTTGCAGGAGTTGATGAATTATAAATTACAGTAAAACATGTATGTGTCCTCCTGACAGCATTGAATCATGAAAATGGTGTTACATAGGTAGCATAAGTATTATATAATTTTGTGACTTTAACTTTTGAATTGTTGATCTAAAAATAAAATGGAACAACATTACTTACATACCCGCCCAACTATGAGCACCATAGGTCCAAGTGTTATTTTATATTGATCAGACGGCATACTCCATTTTTTAAACAAAGTTTTTGTGTTCAAGCTGACCGTGTCTGTGACAGACATACCCTACCTCAAAATGAAAAGGGGCATCTGTTGGTCATGACCCACCTCCCTACAAAATTTGAGGACATTAGGCCCATGCCTACTCAAGTTTTAAATTAGACAAGTTTCGGTCTATTGACCAACCAGACAACATGTGCAAAGCACTATACCCCTGCTTCATCAAAGGGGAGCATTATAATGCCTATCCCCAAAATAGACAAGCAAGAATCATGTTTTACATTTCATTTACCATTTTTTTCCCTGCCCACTTTACATTCTGAAAAATTGTATGGCTTTTCCCTCGGCTTACACAAATGAAAATTGTAAAATAAGTTAAATGTAAAACCATAATTTCTACTTACTAACAAGCAAAATGATACATTTCATGTACTAACTTGCTCTTGGTTCAATATGCCCCACACTTCTACTTTTCTCCATTTTCTGTCTGACCTCTGGATTCAAGGCCTCCACTTTGCTAGTTTGAAGCCTGGCATGTAGACTGGGAACTGATGTAGCTATAATTTGGTCACTATGGAGATGACCTTTTAACCTTGGCTGTTCTGTGACCTTGACTGTGGAGTCTGTAGTGGATTGCAGCACTGGTGACTTTGGTGTGGATGCTGGTGAAAGAATTAAACAACAAGGACATCAAGAGCACCGTGGATTAAATGTGAATGCTCATCTGTTGTTTTCTTTTCAGTCAAACAAGGCACAAAACTGAACAATTAAAAAAGCCAGATTTAGTGCCCTTGCAGCACTGTATTGCACTTGGCAATGTGTGTAACAAGTTTTATTCGAATATGTTGAACAGTTTAAGGTTAAAATATTTGCAGGCCGGCAACAAAACAAACAACACCAAGATTATGACAACACAATGGCTCTTGTCTTCCCAAAACAGACGAGCTAAAATTCATGACATTGACAAAGGGAAATCTATATCTTAGACATGGAGTGGAGCATAATGCATAGGTAGAAACAGAACTGTTGTTTCTTACAAAGGAAAGAATTCATGAAAGTAACAAATAATTCTACAAACATGATTTAATGATACAGGTTTCCCTATTTCTCTTACTCGTAGCTTTGAAGAATTACAAGAATAAACTAAAATAGACATAATGAAATAATAATCAAGATGCATACTGGTAGGTTTCCCTCGTACATTCCTGCGTAGTGGACTGAGTACATGTGGATGATTGGCCTCATTTAGGCCGGCCTTGACCCTCGCTAGGGCCTCCTGCAGTTGTTCAAATCTCCGTCGTAACATATCCCGATATGCGGGACTTACTGGGTCTGACAGTAGATTCTCACCTGCCAGTCTTACTGATGTGATCACTAGAAAATGAAGAGGATAAGTCCAAATATGAAACTTCATTTACTTTATCATGGATTAAGGCCCCAATATGATGATATCACAAAAATAAAGAAAAATCTCACAACTCATTAAACAACATAACGTTAGGAGTTTTTCAAAATCTTATATGTTTTTACTATTTCATTAAACACATTTTCTCATAAAATGAGTCGTTAAAAACAGTTTGTTAATATTCAAAGAAAGCTAATTTTAGAAAAAAACAACATTTATTTAAGTAATTGGTTAAAAAGAATGAAGTGTACCTTTTTTCAACTTCTTCACAAACGCCATGAGCCCATTCCTATACAGCGCATCATCACTGGCATCCACAACCCTCTCAGCCACCTGGGCGACACGCCTACTCCGCCCAATAGCTGACTGCCAGGTCACAGTGACTCTGGGTAGGTCAGAGAGCAAGATACAACCATTACATGTGTGAAGATCCTCTTCCACTTTACGCTCTATAAAAAAAATCGTGTGCCAAAATATGAACTCAATTTGATGCAATTTTTAAGGCTTTGTTCAATATATGATTAAATTACCCAGCCATATTAAATACCAAGTTTTTGAAACTTGGAAGTTATTATTACAATTTGTTTTTGGAATGCATTTAGCCTGCATATAATTTGTAAGAATTAGTGCCAAAACATACCAAAACCTTCTATATTTTAATGTCACTTGGTACATATTGGCATTTACCCCACAAATTATTATTATTTTTCCCAAACAAAATATTATTCAGGTGCATAGAAACACCTGGACTGGAAGCAATTCATGAACACTAGAACTATGAACAAGATTTATTATTAAATAATGAAGTCAAACGTATATTTTGTTAGTAATGTTTTTACACAAAACAATCAAAGTAATCTCAGTTCTAAGCCACCCATCAGACACAAGCATCCACATTTCTCGAACAATCTTATTTCCATTTTATCAAAACAAAATCAAGATAAGCTCATTATTTGTGTCTGTATAAAATGTGTATAACTTTCTCCTTTCGAAAGTTTTCATACTTTTAAAGAAAATTATTATAAAGTTCATCATGATAAAAAAAATATTTGATTTTAAAAGTAAAGATTAAGCAAGATAAAAAAATTTGGCCGAATGAAATTAAAATTGGATCTTTAACCTGTTATGCTTGAGACATTCCAAGAAATTGGAGCCTGGGCAAGAGCGTGTTCTTTCCAGATTCCATACCCACATGAGTACTTTAAGATGACAGACGGCCAAAAAATCAAAGAACCCACTTGAATGAATTTCAATACATAGCCACCTACCTGACACAAGCATAAACATCCTGGGGTCTGTCATCTCATCCAGGACCTGTAGAAGGTTTGTCATCTCCATGCTCCACTCTCTCATCAGCAGTTTTAGGTGTCGAACAGCCCCTGTATTGTGGGGGGCTTTGGCAAGGGTCATTGCCCCGGCAACCACATCTGGTTCCAGGCTCTCCAGTCGCTGGACACTCACACGAATCACTTGAACACCTGTATGGGGATTGGAACAGAGTGAGATTTCCAGATACCATGCCAAAGTCCTTACTAGACATCCATTCAACTTTACAAAAAAAAAAATGTTAACACCTTTTTTAGCATTAAGACATCCTTATCCACCAGCACACTGAGGGTTACAGATTTTGTTAATTTTATATCATCGATGTTTCAATGACTTGGGTTTACATAGAATTGGGAGGATATTTTTAACTCTAGTTTTTTTACATAATCCAAAGCGTTTTAGAGGTCAGTGTATAATCCTTGTAAATTACACAGTTCCCACATAATTCCAATGTTAGATTTTGTAATATATTCAGATGTAATACATACAGGTACATGTTTGTGATCACCAGAATTACAAATGAACAATTTCATTAAAACTCACTGCCATACACAATTTCTATAACACACTTAATTGATAAATCAAAAGGTCAAAACTTGCCCAAGCCCACAGACACATCACTGGGTTAACTAATAAAATGCTTCTTCAAAAATGTGAATGTTACATAACAAGGTTCATATAACATCTGAGGACAACAGTGACAGGCAAAATTAGGCTTGTTCAGGTCGTCTTATTGTCCAACTTTATACATGGAAGTTTATTGATATATTTTGTATACAGTGTGTCTCTGATAGTACTTAGAACGCTGATAAATACACAGTTGGTTAGAAAAGCATTGACATACATTGTGTGATTAACTATTCTTGCATTAACTGATTTATCCTATATGCAACATACGTCTGGCATCAGTGGAACTGGCCGCAGCGAGGATGGCAATCTGGCAGATACGCTCTGCACTCTCCTCAAACTCTTCCAGGCACGCAGATTCACCATCAAGACACTCACCCTAAATAGAAAGATTTTACATTGTACATATGTGTGTATATATATATATGTACTTATATATTGACATAGGTGGATCTGGCTTATGCACTCTCCACAAAATGTTCCATGCATGACCAGTCATCATCCCTGCATATAATCTACAGGTTTCAGGTTTATACAAGTACATTTAGATGAAAATGTTAGCTAGAAGTGCAATCTGCACCTCTCCCTGCACATATAAATAACATTGTTATTATTCTTATTTCATGCAGATATCACTGAAACATTCCTCAACTATTTAGTTGTTTCAGGGTGATCAAGTACTCCTAAAACAAAAGACTTACAACACACTATCTACACACATGTATTTCACATCTGAAATCAGAAAACCCCCATAAAATGCTATAAGCTATATCTATGCAGGCCAAGGGTGATAAAGTTTTTCAAGAATTGCCCACTGCTTGATTAATACTTTGACTGATTAAAGAGAACAATCAAGATTACCTTGCCAGGTTTGAGAGCAGCCTTGATGAGGCGTTCTAGTGGCTCAGTAGTTTCCTTAAAGTGTTCGACAACCAGGTGTAGCAGGGCAACATTCACATTCTTTTCCAATTCACAAAACTCATCTGTCAACGCCTCGCACACATCGTAAAAGTCACACCTGTAGGAATTATGCATTATAGTTCATGGACAAAACTATGGCAAAGATAACACTTAATGAGGAAATTGTGCTTGCATATTTCCCTGAAAAAATGAAGATAAAAAATAAGGAGGTCTATCCTTTCATAACATATCTTTCATCTTGTTAATGCCTTCTTGTTCCATCAATTTTAATTTTAAGCGAAACAAAGGTTCTACAAGCGGATGTCAACATTTATCTGATTTGTTATCCTTTCAGTCAAAAAGGGGCATAACTCAATAATGCAAGCCAGAGATATAGCCCTTCCCACGCATGTGTGCAGTTTCTTTAACAACATTTGTATCAGGTTTCAATTGAGTATTTGAAGTGATTTTTGTGATTTGGCCAGGGCTAAACTATATGCTGTTCCAAAACCTTTGAGAATAAAACTAAGGTAATCACACTACCTCCTTTTAGAAAAACAAGACCAGCTAAACGTCAGGGTTTGTTGATCCAAAAGCTTGATTTTGATGACTTACTTTGCCTCCTGGTTGTTGAGATCGGACACATGTGCCCTGTGCAGCTCCACCACCCTACATTTCTCCTGGATCACCTGTAAGAACAATGTCACTCCTCAGTTAATTATTAGTAAATAAAAACTAGACAAACAGCTCAGAAATGAACATGACACAAACATAACAAGCTTTGACACTTGACAGAGGTTCATTGTTTAAGGCTTCTAAACTGATCCATTGTGAATTATAAAACCATGAACTTAATGACAAAATATAATTTGTTTTTTGGTCACTTGAATGGATGGATGATAACTAGCATAATGTTATTTGTCCATCCTGCAAGAATACATGTAGCGATGGGGCTAAAGTTCATTACAGTGTTCATGCTTAAATTAGAATTCCTCAGCAGTTTTAGTTTCAATTTCAGTGTCGCAAGCTTGCTGAAAATTTACACATCCTTGCAACTGATTGAATATGATTTGGGATCATAAATGCACATTTTTCATGCAACAAATAACTTAGATTAAATAAAGATACCTGAACTGTGACTCTTGTAGGAAGAACATGTAGCATAGGAGTATTTTTCGTAAGGTTTATAGCTACCTACACTGTGCCATTAGGCCTATAAGTGTTGTAGCAGAGATTGGCTACAGACATACCATAAATACAACATACCCTTCATCAAGGGACCATTCAGCCCATGCATCTACCATTTAACACCATCATTAACTACCTACCCTCTGACAAGTGGCCACAATCATGTCCCTATGTGTGTTGTAGCAGAGATGGGCCACAGTCATGCTGTGTCGTACCACCTCCTCTGTCCACAGTTCCAGGTCCATGTGCAGCTCAGCTCGTCTACCCTCACTCAAACACTCTAGGGCCTACAGCAGGATAATGTCCATCAATAAAATTCATGACAGGTTTTTTGCTCACTAGTTAAAAAGTTATAAAAGGTGCAGTAAAGATAAACCATTTTGGAAGAAGTGTGAAGGTTGACAAGAACATGGCAAGAGGATGCTCACACACATCTGTTTTCCTCAGTTTGCTATGCTAATGGGACATCCTGTAACTTGGTATGTCAATGAACCAGAAGACTTACAATGGCAGTGGTAATTTAACACACCAACATAGATGAGAATAGAGAGAGATCATACTAATATATTGTTTGTGCAAAGGATATCTGAGTCCCATAAAATAATACAATCAATCTTGTCTGTTATCTTAATAAGCACATAGACCAGGTCGTTACTACACAAAGGCCCCAGTCTTTGAGAGCTGGTCTCAGTTGAAATTTTGATTCTGTTCACAGCAACTTTAAACAACCAACCTCAAAGGCTATACTGACCAGGTCAATACTGCACACAAAGGCCCCAGCCTCATGGGGTGAGAGGTCGTCTCTGTCCATATCCTTGTTTTGCACTGTGTCCACAATCTCCCCAACAGCTGTCTGCATCTCATTCATCACATATGCTTTACCCAGCTGGAACAGGAAAATAATGAGAAAATTAACCATTTAATTACTTTACAAGCAAACACAGGTATTATTATAACTATTTAAGTGTTTTTAATTGATATTGCATGTCAAATCAATATACACACAAGTGAATCATCTTCTAAACATTGCTCCTAGCATTACATATAATTTCAAAAACTTAATTCTCTTGCCATATTTGCAAACAAAGTAAACATACTATAGTATTAAAATTGTACAAGAGTAACACATTTTGATGCTATTGACAACTCTTTTTTTATTCAGAGGTGGTCAAGGGGTAAACGCAAACAACTATTGTATGTAAAGAGAGTAATTGGACCTGCTTTATACATGAATTTGTATACACTTACTGTTGACATGAGTACAGAGATTTTATCTTGAATGATTAGGAAAGACTACAGCCACTGTTATATAATTATGCACGATTACCATGCAATATTTTATAAACTTCGGAAAAAAATATATTTAAGGACCACTTCTTTAATATACTCTATACGCTTGGGATTGAAAAAAATAATCCAAACTCAAAATTGATCATCAGCAATAATTGGTCAAGCTATTTCATACAATTCTAGATTATGCAATTGAAATCAAAAGTTCATTAAAATGTTTATTGGCAAAGTGGTATAAAAGAATAAAAACTGCCTTTAGAAGTTTACAAGTGTACTTAACAATAAAATAAATACCAGTAAGCATGAATTCAATATCTTATACTGTGTTTACCAGTAGGTCATAAAGAAGTAACATCAATAACTTTGATGTTTAATTCAATACCAAATGATTTAAACTGTTGTTCTACACTTTTCGTTATTTTTTTTTTAGAGAGAACTGCCACATACCAATAAATGATTCTGAGATTTTGCAATCGATTATTGGCAACTTCAGTTCTAAATGATCGATTTTCGTCAATACATTTTCCTACTATGTACGAGGGATTTAGCCAGGTTTCAAACAGGACAGGGTGCTGTAGAAGAGAGGCAGAGTGTTAAGTTAGAGAAGGGCACATTGTATAAGGTCAGGCCTTTTTCTATAGTTCCCACAGGTCTGATCATCGGACCCATTCCCCTAGCAAAATATATTATTTTTTCCCACTGGGAAAATAAATCCCAATCAAAAGTAAAAAAAACATTTGTTTGAATAATTTTCTCATTTGCAGGAGACAGAAAAGCTTGCCTGTAAAATTTCCCAATTTTTTATGTAAAGCGATTATTTTTTCTTTAAATGGCATATTTTGAGATGCAAATTTTCCAAAAATGTCTAGAGTCTTTTTCCCAAAATGGGCAGAAATAGCCCTGAAGACTGTTCAAGTCTGAAATATTTTGAATTAGACATATGTATTAGGTTTCAACTGACAATGTATTTGTAACCACATACACTAAATAAGTTTTAATCTAATCAAAGAAATCTTTCTCCGTCTTAAGCATTTAATTGTATGAAGGCAAAAGAGTGCCCATACTGGTCTCCATATGGGGAAAAAGGGTGCTACAAAAAGGGACAGGGTGCATCAGTCTTCCATAACTTTTATGTAAAACTCTACATATCAAAATCAAGATAAGGAGACAGGACCCACCTGTGCCTGGGGGTTGTGGCGGTATCGTACAGAGTTCTGGAGAGACACACTCAGTGAGGACACGGACTTCTTCATTATAGTAAGGGAGGTAACCATCCTTTCCCGCTGACGGGCACTGATTGTGTCCCTCTGTCGCCGGTCAGTCAGGGCCGTAAACACCGTGAGGGCATCTGTGAACTCCTGTAACATAATAAGTATATTACCTCGAAAGTTCACTGCAGACTCACCCAAGCACACAGTGAAATAAACATTTAGATCAACAAGCCAATAAACATACATCTTTATCTGTTGTTTCATCATTGGCTTCTGCAATTTTTAGCGCCTTCAAATTTTCATATTTCCTGGCCCTGAATATCCATATTTCTTATTTCAATCTAGTTTTTATTCATTGAATATGCTATGTATTTTGCACATAACAAGATATTTAGCATTGTGCATAACGATGGTACCATTCTGTACCTTGAACCTCTGAACCAGGTCCATCATGTTTTCTGCAAGGTTCAGGCAGCTCAGCTTCTCAGTAACAATGTTAGCGGCAGTGACCAGTCGGCGTATTTCTGCATCATCTGCTACCAGCAGCACCTACAAGACAGGTTAAAACTGAATGTACATTTTTGAATATAAGCTCTATCCTTCTCCTACCAGGCTTCCAGACATTTCCAGGACCTATGCAATGCAATCATATGAACTGCAACAGTTCAAAATAATATATTTAATACCTTGTCACATGTGGCCTTAAGTCTGTAATGGACATCAAGTGAGAGGAGATTCTCATTGTCCTAAATGACTTGTGGCCACTGTTGGAGCTCTTATGCCTGATTATTTTCCATAGGTAATAGGTTGGTTTAAAAGAAAACCACATGTTCTTTCGATTGCCAAAATAATGAAAAGTGTCTTCTAGATAGTAAAATTGCCTGTCAGAGAGTAAAATTGCCTGGAAATTGAAAAATATGTGAAATCATTTATTTAATCTGAGTTCTACATTTTTCATATCATGGCCCTATCTGATCTCACAAGAGAGCCACTTTTTGACTGCCGCATTACAGTGCAAGAGAATAGGTGCACATTTCGCAGACTATATTGACATTATAATGATGAAAGTCTTCAGATTAACACTGTGTGATGTGAATGGCCTCCTACCTTCATGGTAGCCTGGAGGACGTCCTTGCTGGCTTGTACAAGCTTGGCACGGGCTTCAGGGCTGGAACTAGATGCCTCCATCCTCTCAGCAGCCACATACAGCCCAGAGCTGGCCAGCTCTAGCACCTCACACCCACCAACCATCTGGGCATCAAATTCCTGTAAGCAAGCAAGATGGGCATTGAAACAATGAACTACGGTGGTACACACCATCTAAATACAACACTGGTCCCAGGGGTATTTATCCAGTCTTTCTGTTAAAAATAGATAGAAAAAAAAAAAGAAATTACATTTCTGTGATAAGGTTGGTAACTAATGAAGAAAATTAATTCTTCCTACTAAATTATTTCGGGTATGAGCCCCAAATTGTCTAGAAACAAACAACATTGGGACTCTATCACAACCCCATCACCTATATACATGATAACACAGTACTATCAGTGTGTCCACTTACCTTGTCAGAAGATAACTTTGCCTGCTGTTTGGCTACAGAGACCAGCTTGTATGCAGCTTGCATGACCACCTTTGCGCAAGGCACCATCTTACACAGGTGCAGCTGCGACCCATCTTCGGACTCGTTCAGGATTATCAATAGCGAGATCTAAAATGAAACCATTGCAAAAATTTAGGTTTAAACATACATGTGTAAAACTTTTTATAAGTTACACCATTAATTAAAACACACAAACACAAACTCTTTCATTTTACTTTCAAAGTTGCGCACATGCATTCAGATTCTAGATAGTCCATATAAACAGCCGCTTCAGAGTTTTTGAAGATTTTTTTTTTGGCGACTCTATGTGTCCATATTGTTTTGGGTTCTTTAATGAAGTATAACAACAGAGATGTTTCTGTACTGAGTTTATTATAGCGACTGAATACATATGGCTATAGGTGGAGTATATATCTCTGAGCATGCAGATCATATTACAATTAGCTTTAGACATATACCAGAACACATTTCACTCTTGTTGTTTTCCTAGCCAAGAATGACAGATCCCAGCGGTAAGTATATTGAGCGGAAAGATAACGGGCACCTGCTTGATAGTTAAAAAATGGCGATGCTTTGTTGACAGTTCGATCTGAACTTGTGTTTCATAAAACACTAAAGTGTGATAAGGGAAAGGTATTGGCTAAAAATCAGTCAACTTGTGGCATTTAGGGAACAAAATAAATATCCAAATGTTAAAAAAATGTCCCTATACGCGCGCATTATAGTGGCTATTCAGATTCATGAATTTTGATATTTTCATATGTCAGTGAAGTTTCATAAAATAAAGAAATAGGTATTTGCCTAAATTTATAGTAAAAAAAAAAGATAAAGAAGGAATTATTTCAAGGACATTCGTGCCATAAGCTGCCAGTTCACATTATCTTCAATATTCATTTATTAGCAATATTATGTCTCTCTGACAAGAAATAATAATCAGTGTAACGTAACCTAATTCACCTGAGAAGCAATGGGTGCTAACACTCTCTGTATGGACCTGGTTTTCACAAGGTTGGACAAAAGCCCAAATGTGACATCCATTATTTTAACTCTATTGTATTGCAATTAGTTTATAGCTTGGAAAACATGGTTAATTCATTCATTTTTTAAAGCGTCGTCTATTCGTGTTAGCAGCAAAATACTGCGTTGTGAAAATCAGAATAGGTCACAGTGTATGAAATATTCTGTCTGCGGCAGTCGCGTCTATCGATCTTGGGTTTATAAGCACCACCAGATCCTTCCGAACACTATAAAAATATCATTGTGTTTTCAAACATACATAATACAAGTCTGAACACAAAATATCAAAAGGCTCTATCGTTAAATTATATACTGTATACAGTATATTATATATATATACAGTAATGTGAAGTCATAGAACTTTTCGACTTTTAAAAGTCTATAATTATGATGAAAAATTCTGTGATGTTTTAATATTTTGCTTGAGATTAT
This sequence comes from Mya arenaria, assembly GCF_026914265.1. Classification (NCBI taxonomy): domain Eukaryota; kingdom Metazoa; phylum Mollusca; class Bivalvia; order Myida; family Myidae; genus Mya; species Mya arenaria. The sequence goes on along the minus strand of NC_069133.1, from coordinate 66,851,112 downwards.
TCCATTTGTTAACATATGTTTATTCCAATTCAATGTTTTGGTTACGATTGCCATATATAGTGAAATGGTCAGTCTTGTCACGTAGATCATGTTTATGGGTCTTGTTATTTAAAGCTCTTAAGAGCTACTAAGAGCTACCAAAAGCGACTAAGAACTTTTAAGAGTGACTTGAAAGAATTTGAACATTATAAAAACATATAAAGAAGTCTACATAGGTTAAGTTAAAGGTACTAATTAAAATAAATTTTGACTTTAATCTTAAATTTCAATGTGTGATGAATTAAGCTATGTATCAGTTAAGATATGTATCAGGTAATTAAGCTACACGTGTTGATAAAAGTTGTAGTATATTCTGAAAGAAATATTAAATTGAAGCGTCAATAAAACGTTAGTTCTACAGAGAAGCATGGAGAGCTAATAATAAATACTGAAGTATACTAAGAGCTACTTAAAAACATTAATACATAATAGATTTAACATTAATATCATGCATTTAGTTCACAATCGAGTGGAAAGTGGATAATTTGTTTTAAATTTTGATTTAAATCTTGTAATTATTATTATTATTACAAAAGATACATATAACTACTTAGAACACTATTACAAGAGCTACATATAACTAATTAGAATAGTAATACGAAAGCTACTAAGAACTACTAAGAGTACTTAGTCTATTACAACAGCTACAAAGAACGATGTAAGGAGACCTAATTAGAGCTACTCAGAATTATTACAAGAGCTGCTTAGCATTAAGAGCTATTCTAAGAGCTACTTAATTAGAACAACTAGCGCATATATATATTCAAAACTTTAAGACAGGCTCCTTTACTTAATAGGCCTTTATGTTTGAATTTGATCAATTTCAACTTATCCACTCTGCCAATTGCATCTTTAGAAATCTTGCTGAACATACGTATTGGCATAATAAATCGGAAAAGTCTCGAGTTATGGCTTTTATTGTCATTTTTCGATTCTAATCGTTTTTGAAACAACGAATTATGACCCTTTAGTAAGGCTTTGATTATCAATATTCGATCTTTTCCTGCATTTCACTCATTATAGTACAAATAAAATAATGAATTTTTTTATCATTATCATCGATATCATCGTCCGCGTCGTCAGAAGAAAGGATAGAACAGGGGGAGAAGGGGGTATAAATTAGGGGAAGAAGTTGGATTCGATAATAGAGGACGGCGTAGGGGATTGAAGAGGGAGGAAAGAGAGGGGGTCGATAGAAGAGGGAGAAAGGGAAGCAATGAATGGAGGATAGACGAGGGGATGATATAGGGGGAAAACGGAAAGGATGATAGAAGAGGTGGAAAGGGTAGGATAGGGAAAGGTGAATAGAAGAGAGGAAAAGGGAGTGTGGTGGAGGATATATATATAGGAATAAAGGATGATAAAGCAGAATTAAGAGGTAGGGAGAGAGACATGATGAGGATGATGATGAAAGGGAGGAGAAAGGTCGAAAGATAAGGTAAGGAGAAGATAATACAAGAATAATAGACAACGATTGGATAGTTTTTGTAGCATGCGCGACCACATACGAATTTACAATGGTGATTATCAGAGTCAAGGGAAAGACAGAAGAGAAGACAGATCTCGTACCATGCACGACCACACGTACGAGTGGTGGCTCTGAGAGCCAGGCTCGAAAACCAGCACTGCTAGTTCCCGTCCAAGTTCCAAATTCGTCCAAGTTTGGAAACCCTGGGAGAGTGTGCCCTAGTTTGACGTTCGGAGGTTTAAATAGCACATTTTTATATCCCTTTTCGTGGACATGTTATGTGTATAAATGTTCACAGTTGTGAACAGAAAACCTATATAGTACAATGTCATATTTTTAGAGATTCATTCTGGAGCGATAGTTTTTCAAAAATGATTTTTTTGTCCTATTTTCCCGATTCAGTGATATTTTTATGCCTTCCGTTTTTTTTTTCTTCAGTCTATTTATATTATGTATTAACTGAATGAATAATCTATAAATAAATGTTTTATATACAAGCCGTTACTGTAGCGCGTTTGGCCATAACAATAACAGGTGCGAAAAAATGTCCATGAATGAATAAAGGTTTGAAACTTAAGTTGCTTATCGGTCGTACATGTAACACTAATGTTTCTACTACAAGTTAAAGTACAGGTCTTGTAATATGAACATGAACATGGTAAAATCCAATTTCACAAAATGACATAACAACGTGAACAGTCATATCCATACATCAGATATACTAATACCGTGCGTGTCCTGCCGGTGTAACGTTGTAAAGTGACCCCCATAGAATAATGACCCCCCGGTCATTATTTTATATAAAATAATGACCCCCGGTCATTATTTTATATAAAATATTGACCGGGGGGTCATTATATTATGACTGGGGGGTCATTATATTATGACTCCTCACACGTAGAAAAATGACCCCTCACGTAGAAATGTGACCCCCTATAGAATAAGGACCCCCCCCCCAATCCAAACCTTGACCTAACCTATCTAAGGTACACTTGCACAACATAATTATCTTCATCCATAGACATCGGAGGAGAGATGGCACCCGTCCGTGCATGCGTCCATACTGCACGTTTTTTTTTGACCGCAGTTAGATGGAATTGATCCAAGCTTCAGGGATTACCACTACCGATGCCTATTTGTGTGGAAAGAAAAAATGGTTAAAGTCTCCGACCGAGAATCACTTGCCCCTCACCGTTGTGAGTTCGACGCCTACCAGGGTCGTGTATGGGTGACAGGCATACAAACTGTGCGCTGCTCAGTTTATCATTTAAAACATAGGCGATGGACTGCATAGGAACGTTCCATCAACAAAATACGCAACTACTTGTTGTAATTTACGGCCTGTTTGAATATCAACAATCAAAAATATTTATAATCACAGAACTAGCTAGTTTTTCAGGGGGCGAGGGTGGCTGTATTTCAATCTAGTATCGTTGGACTTCTTACCAGAACTCGTCTAATCCTGATCTGATGTAACATACTTCGATAGCTTCCTCGCCTAAGAATCGAATCTGTGCAACTGGATTAGGAGTCAACTATATAAACCTCTCTGCGATTGAAATTAAATAATTATTAATTATACAAGCAGAATCACTGTAAGTGCACTGTAAGTGACAAGTGTTTGTTAGTGATTTGAATCATTTTCGTAGTCATCAAAGTTGTATAGTGATTAAACGTCCCACACAGATTAATGGAACTAGCAATGATGAATGACTTAAAAATATTATCCCTTTTTTCTTTTCATGACCATTCGAAAAGTGGTTTTAGAAATCATTTAGCACAAAAAGGATAAGCAATTCATGCAAAAGATCTGAGTTACAGGTTAATTACAGCAACCTCTTATTATCATAAATGTTCTTTCTTCCCCAGGACTGTGTACCATTGGAACAACCTACCACTTACTGTTGCCCTCCTCCCTACCCCTGAGCAGTTCAGTGCAGCTATATTTAAGAAATGAACGCCTTCTCGCGTCGGTTCACGATTATATGAATACAACAAGTCTCGTGCATAGTTCGTAAACCCCGAAGGGGTTTACGTTAACTATGCACGCTACTTGTTGTATTCATATACCCGTTGAACTATAGCGAGAAGGCGTTCATTTCTTATATTTATATTATCATTTATATTATTTCTACTTATATCAAAAGAATAATAGTCGATTTATTGGATTATCTTCTAAGAAAATCGATTGCATCTTATTAACACGACGATCGCGTCCGTTATTCGGAAGAGCGGTGGCCAGCCCATATGACGTCACGGAGACTTGTTTATTTCGTATGTGCCAATCAGATTGCGTGACGAAATATCTCGCTCATTTTTTGAAGGAATTTAACATTAACTTGAGATATATTTTAACCTTAATTAGAAGACGTGTCGCGCACACCACCCAGATCCGCTCGTCAAAGGTCAAGGTCACACTTGGAGTCGGCGCAAAATCCGTGTCCGGAGCATAACTTCTATATGGATGGAGGGATTTTAATATAATTTGGCATAAATGTTCTCCATGGCAAGGCGGTGTGTCGCGCGAAAAAATTATGTCTCTGTGGCAAAGGTCAAGGTCACACTTAGAGGTCAAATGTCAAATAACAAGTTCAAGGTTACATAGACCTTAAAACTGAAAACGGTTTCCGCTCAATAACTTAATTATTGTTCAACCTTCAGCTGCCAAACCTGATAGGATGATCACCCATATTGAGTAAATGACCCCTATTGTTTTTGGGGTCACAATATCAAAGGTCAAGGTCATTATCATTCTTTCATCTTCACAAATGTCCATTATGAATCTTTCTGTGAAAATTTAAACCTACAAAGCGGGCTCGACATCTGCCCGTGGGCATGCAGAATGTATTTCTAGTTAACCCTTTTAAACATTCTTTTAAATCTTTTTAAACTACTCTTTAAACCTTCTTGCGATTTTGACGCGCAACCATGTCTACGTCCCCGGGGGTGTTTGACATTACCGGAAGACAGACAGACAGACGGACGGACGGACAAACGGACAGACGGACGGACATACTTCTAATTTTGACCTAATATGACTCAGTTTTAAACTCACTCGAATTAACTAGCATTCTGACCAAATTTTATAAAGATTCATATAAAAATGTGGCCTCTAGAGTGTTTTTACTTTTGTGTGAATATAGATACGGGTCTTGGTAGCATTATCGTTGAATTTGCTAGATCTGATTTTATCACATGACATCGCTTGTTTTTCATGTAATATAATCATTACGAATTTCTTTATATTTAACACGTGTAATATAACTTTGACGTGACTCATTTCCGCCAATACATTCCATATAGAAAAAAGGCGTGAAAAGCGTGCGTACTCATAGCGTTAAAAAGGGTTTATTTTATATGTTTTATTTTTATGTTTTAAGTCATGTGATAAAACGAATCTCACATTCGTTGTCAAAAAATATAATATTTTATTAAACTCGTTCAAGAAAATGTTATAAAGCTCGCCCGAGGCTCGCTATGTAACATTTTCTTGAGCTCGTTTAATAAAATCTTATATCATATGACAACTCATGTGAGATCCTATATATCCGTGGTTCGGGAGTGTTGTTCGGTATATAATAAGGACAATTTCATAAACGAAAGGACTTTTTATTTAAAACTGTATGGAATATAGAGGCGAATCCAACAAAACGTCCCAGGGTGTTGACCTGTGCTTTGGTAAAACTACATGTCACATATGTTTATATCTTAAGCTATTATTTTAGTTAGTAAATCACACAAGGTATATTTAGCACGCATTGTTATGCTCATCAGATGCAATATGTTAAACCAAATTTAGCATAAATTGTATCGTTCTCCACTGAGTTGTTGATTTATTCTTGCACGTGTCACTTATCAATTAAGTATGTTTTCGACATCGCTCCAGTCACATACTATATTGAAAATATTTGCATCCACCTCGTCAGATAACCCACGCAGCCCTTCTACATTGTAAGGCGTGTTAGTAAAAGCCTTCACATATACAGTCTTTACACTTTTGTCAAGTTTTAATAGCAAGGCTTCGTCTGCGTAACAATTCACTAAAGCAGCATCTAATATGTCATCACTTATAAGGGCGTGGTATCTTTCTGGAATGTGGTTCCGAATTCGTTTGTATGGCTTTCTTGAGAACTCTTCGCCATCTACCTCTAGCACCGGGACAAAATGGTCGCTGGAATTCTGAATGTACACTGCTCGACCCCTTAAATTACCACCAATGAGGCCTAACGGTTTGTATTCTAACCAACGCCACTGTTCCTTACTGCCATACTGTGAATAAACATACACAACGCTTCTGGTGAGAGTTGCAAAAGCAAATATCTCCACTTCTGTTCCCCAAGTGTTTTCGGAGGCCATCATTGACGTGTCTAGATATCTGGAAACCGAATCACGTGTAATGCCTTTCATTAGAGTTTCGTTTTCTTTCATGAAGTCAACAATCGCTTGCCTTATCAAGCTATGGTGTGTTTGTACGCCAAAAACTAAATAACTGAATGTTCTAAACAAACAATTGCCATCCCCACGCATGTTTACAGTTTTAGTAGGTTTGGCGTCTCGTCGTATATATTTGTCTGGACCGGATGCATACGTGTTTTTGACTGCCGACTTAAATACACTCGAGATTTGTTCCTGCCATTCTTGATTAGATGGTCTGAATTGAAATGGTTGGGGTTCTTGATTAGTAGATTCTGTAGAATTGGTAGGTTGTGTTGCAACATCTTCTCGCGATACTCTTCTCTTTTTTGGAGGGAGATTGCAGTCGTCAGATTTATCGTTTCTTTTTGCAGGTCTTTCAAACGCTTTCTCGTTTGCTTGGGTTCCTGTTTCTTTGTTTATTAGACTGTGGTCATCTTTTGGACCTTCAGTTGGTCGCTTTTCTGTGTTATCTGTAGCAGCATCGTCATTACTCTGCCTATAGCGATTCAGTCTGTTCCCACTTACACTTGTTTTCATTCCTTCTAGGAAATAAGTGCCTTTTCCAGTTACTTTTGTTATTTTGAATGGTCCTTTCCATTTTAGACCCAATTTCCCTCCTTTTCTCGTCAATTTTCTGGTGTTATGAAGAAGGACTTGGTCGCCGACTTCAAAACCTGCTGTATCGTCTTTAGGTAGTGAAGAATCGTAATATTTCTTCTGCTTCGATTGTGCCGTTTTAATATTGGACGATGCTTCTTTTCTGTTGCACGACAGTTTAATGAACGAGTCTATTCTTTCCTTTAGTGACAATTCAGAGTCTTGGTTATCATCCGATTGCATTGCTAAGTCTAGTTCTATTGGTAAGCGTGCGTGCCTTCCAAACACAAGATAGAATGGTGTTTGTTTCGTCGACTCATGTTTAGACGTTCTATAGGCAAACAGTACGTATGGTAACTTAATGTCCCAATTTTTCTGCGACAAATCTACACTGTGCACAAGCATATCGCACAAAGTCCTGTTAAATCTTTCAGTATGTCCTCCTGTTTGTGGGTGATATGCTGATGCAATTCTATGTTCTATCCCAAACTGCTTGCAAAACTTTTCATTCAAGTCGTTGCAGAATTCTCTCCCCTGATCCGTTATTAATACGCTGGGGCAACCATGTGTCGTGACAAACTTTGTGAATACTGATAGTACAGTTTCAGATGACTTGTCTGGAATCCCTTCTGCCTCTACCCATTTTGTCAAATATTCTGTTATAACGACAATGTACTTGTTTCCTGAAATGTATAAATGTAAGCATTTTACAATACTTATTTTAATCAACGATGCATTGTCAAAGACAATACTAGTATATCCCCAGCCGATAGATGTTTCTTTTCAAGTTTGAGTTTGCATAGAAACTAGAATTTCATTCTGCATGTCTACGGGCCAGCATCGCAGTTTTAAGATGTTGCATAAAAATTCCCTCATGCATATAGGATATCCTCTAGAAAAGCACTTCTAATGACCTCTGTTATCTTTACCTTTAACTGGAGACCTGGTTGATGCGTGCGACACTAGATCTCATGGTAGTTAACATTTGTGTGAAGTTATAGTAAAAAAAATCTCTTCATGCAGTTACCAGATATGCCCTGCACAAGCATTTATCAGTGATCTCTAAGAAGACCTTTACCTTTGACCCATAAACCCAGTTCATGCGCGCAGAACTAGAACTCATGGAGGTGATCACTTGTGTGAAGTTTTTACAGAAATTCCTCCATTTTCATTCAAATTGGAGTTATGGTCCGTAAAAATCAGGACGGACACATGCACGCACATATAGCGAACATCAAAACCTGGCGACTAAGGGTCGAGTTCACCGAAGGTGGGCTCGACAAAAATGGAAGGAAAATAAAAAAGCACTACTCTGTTTCTTAATAATATCTTTCTCAAGTTTACAGTTGATATGTTCTATACAAACTACTTTAAGAAAAAAAATCCCCCATTCATTTCGCTTGAAAATTGCAAATTGCTAGTCAAATGCTATAACTCTTAAAAAAAATAATTGAAATCTGGCCAATAGTCTTCAAGAAATAGCCCGGAAACAAAATTTGGACGGACGGACAGACGGGACAGACGGACGGAGGGCAATCCTATCTCGGTTACACCGGTAGGGGAGTTCCATAAAAAAATTCAATGTACTTTTGGAGATATAGTGGAATCCAGTTAGGTTAAGATGTGTTGAATGTTTTTTAAAGCAGACAGACAGACGGACGCAAAAACGAAAAAAATAAATAAATAAAAAGACGTGCATAATCTCCATATTGCCCTTTATCACTATTCCAAGTTTCATGAATTTTTTTTAAGTATTTTGAAGATATCGCGGGATCCAGATTTTCGGACGGACGGACGGACAGACGGACGGACGGACAGACTGACGGAGGGCATTCCTATAGTCCTCGTAGGGGACTAATAAGCCTGATCATATTTGACTGACAGGTCATAAACAGCTGGTACATTGACATATCAGCTGGCAACCGTCGACGGCGTTTAAGTTACAGAACTATCAAAATTTAATTTAATAAACTATGGTTTTCCCGTAAAAATACAGAACTATCAAAATTTAATTTAATAAACTATGGTTTTCCCGTAAAAATACGACATATATTTACAGTGCTTAAAAAGAAATGCAGTTGCTTTCGCACATGGCCCTGTTTCACATGGGCGGTCGCTTTGCTTGTAACTAATCGTAAACTGCGTAAAATCTATTTCAGTTTACCACCACTCAACAGGTGCATTACCGATACGTCTCTACCGCTCCAGTAACTAAAAATCTCAAGTTAAACTGACTACAATGTATTACAACGTTTCAAATGAGTACGGTGGTACAGAGGTGAAATACCCAGTAGGTTGTTTTCCACCATCATTTAGCATTAACTTCACCGTCAAACCACGTGAAGACTGGACATGGTGATTTTATCAATATAAGTATATTGTAACTTAGCAAACTGATCCTTATAGAAATATGAGTCGCATCATTACTTTTATGCATAATAGTGACTAAAAATGAGCAGTGCAACCGTTGGTACTATGTGAAGGGCGTTTTCTATGTGTAGGGGAGATGTAAAATTATGACCCCCAGTCACAGTTTATGACCGGGGGCACAATATTATGACTCTGCCTCACACAGAAAATAACCCTCATATAGTGGTTTGTGTGAGACTCATTTTCCTATGTGTGGAGGAGTCGTAATATTATGACCCCCGGTCACAGTATTATGACCCCCCGGTCATAGTATTATGACCCCCGGTCACAGTATTATGACCCCCGGTCATAGTATTATGACCCCCGGTCATAGTATTATGACCCCCAGTCATAGTATTATTACGGGGGTCATAACATTATTATGCCCTGTGGTGCCGCATAGCGGTGTTGCCGCATAAAGGTGGTCGGACTCGTTTATGCGGTGATTTTCAACGCATATAGAGGGTGACCACCTTTATGCGGCGACATGCCACGCATAAAACAACTAGATATGTGTCCATAGGACACTGGTGCACCCCTACATGATGCTTAGTAACATGTTATATCATTTGATCTTTAGCGCATATTAAGTTTGTCTTAAAAAGGTTGTTGTGCTCAAGCATGAAGAAAACTAATAAATAAATAGCAAAGTTTTAGTCACTTTTGGGAAATTTCAAACTTTAAAGTCCCATAAGGCTTTTATTTTTATGTTAAAAATGGGTTTAAACATTTGTCTAAATAGGGAATGTCAACAATAAAACGTAAAGAAACACTCACTTTTAATTATCCTACATGTAAACATATAGTAAAAAGAATTAAGGGAGGTAATAAAATATTTTGTTTTCCTTATAATGCTTATTGGATATACAAATCTGTTAAAAAGCTTTAAGAAAACAGTTATTTCTTATATAATTTAACTTGAAAAATATATAATTTCTTTAGTATACTTTAGTCACAAAAATAGTGGCAGCCACTCCAAACACAAAGGCCTTATGAGGCTTTAAATTTGAAGGTCAAGGTCATTCAGAGGCCAAGGTTATCTTCATATTAATTTTTGAAGGTCCAGTTCAAAGCTTTGTTGTGTTCAAATATGAAATTAATAAGTATATTAATACCAAAATTATTACTTCACAAATATTTCCTTATATAATGTATAGTGAATAAAACAACAAAGGGCCATAATTCTGCTAAGACTAAACGCAGCAAAAATTCCTGTCTGTACGATCATCAACATATTAAGGTTGATCATCTGTGAAAGTTTGAACAAAATCCCCCAAGCGGTGTAGGAGGAGTTGCGTTCACAATTTTTTTTCCATATATAATGTATAGTGAATAAAACATCAAAAGGCCATAATTTTGCTAAAACCAATCACAGCCAAAATTCCTGTCTTTACGATCATCTACACATTAAGGTTGATCATCTGTGAAAGTTTGAACAAAATCCACCAAGCGGTGTAGGAGAAGTTGCGTTCACAATTTTTTTCCCTATATAATGTATAGTGAATAAAATATGCCCCCACTTAAGATGGAATGACCTTCGGAACTTAAGACTTTTTCAGAGGAAGAGAGAGTGAGTACATAAAACTAGATCCTGGTCTGGTTGAAACTTCATAGAAGTAACTAGTAATTATCGTTTATGTTTTAATGGGTTTCTTTATGCGGCGAAAGGGGGGCCTTTCTGCCGCCTAAACATGCCCTCTGCATGCGTTGAAAATCGCCGCATAATTTTGTTTGACCATCTTTATGCAGCAACACCGCTATGCGGCACCACAATGCCCCGACATATATTGTCTACGAGTCAAAGTCACCAGGGTCTACCAAAGCAGCCCAACAAACCGACAGACAAAACTTACCCTGATAAGAGGTTTCTAGAGGACCTATAAGGTCCATGCCCACTTGCTTGAAAGCCTCGGCGGGAACTGTGATAGGTCGCAGTGGCTTCTTTGCTTTCTTCAGGTTCACCTTTCTTTGACAGTTGTCGCAGTTCTGTATAAACGTGTGTACATCTTCGAAACATCCTTTCCAGTAAAACCTAGTCGAAATCTTTTCCCATCTGAAACAAAGCAAACATAACTATTAGTCCAGATAAGTTACCAAAATACAGTCAACCTTGCCTTAGCGACTCACTGATTTAGACAACTTCCTGCCGTATACGACCCTGTTTACGACCGCCTGACGTAAAAAAATCTATATAAAGTCACTGACTGAATTAAAAGACTCCCTGTCTGACGCCACAAACGACCGTAATGTTTGCACCCCGTGATGATAATATGGCTTAATTAAACGAATTTCATGCATTTTTCAGTCATTAACATATAGCGCTTCGGATCTTGGATTTCTTACCAGCGTGTTAACTTTACTGTGTGCTATGGCAAAAATGTTTATTTTTCTCTTTTATTATCTGAGTTAAGTCAATTTAACCATAACTTCTAATATGTCCAAAATTGGACGATCTGTGGATGCACGAGTTCATTTTATATAATCCGTACGAACAACTTTTCTTGTGAGAAAATCGAATTGGAGCTACCAACCTAATTAAAATTTCGAAATTTCAAAATCCCTGCTCCTTTTAGTATTACCAAACAATAATAAAATATGATGGAAATATAATCTCATATAAACCTATCCATTACCCGATGAATAAACGCGGGATTTGAAAACTCAACCGATGTGCAGTAATATGATATCACGGCAGACAAAATGGCTTGCAAAACAAGTAAAAAGGAATTAGACAAATAATAATGCAAATACGTATACATATTCTAAATAGGGAATATCTTATATCAATTTAAATACCATAATCCAAGAAAAAGACAGGCATCAGGATTTACAAGAACAAATAATAAATTGAAACACTTGACGTTAGTGGACCTGAATTAAAAGACTCCCAGTCATACGTGACCTTTTTGTTAAGGTCTCACGGAAAGTCACCTATTACAAGTTTCACTGTAGTATCATTACTAAAAATAAAGCTAGCCATGGATGCACCTGAGACAAGTTGAAATCCAATACATGTTGTTCTAAATGTTCTAAATGACGATAGAATTATTAGAATTAGTTTTGAGTTTACATAAGCAACTTTCAATGACTGTGGCGTAGTGGTATAATGGAAGAATGCGGAACACTACACATGTTATGATCATGGGTTCGATCCTCATAAGTGCACAGATACAACCTTTTCCTTTTCGGCGGAATTCAAATACTTTCCTGGCATTCTTATAGTTTACTTGGAGGATACTGTCTACTTATTATGTGTACTCGGACCTTATTTGAATTATACATGCAAAATCGAGATAAGTGAGGTTCTCGTGATTTAGATTTTTACATAACATTACTAAATACAAACTATGTAATTCTTTCCAAAAATGAAATAACAAGAGCTGTCACTGTAAGAGACAAATGCCCCCCTAGCACATTGACCTTAATTTGACCTTTGACCTTGAAGGATGACCTTGACCTTGAAATGTTTGAACTCAAAATTTGCAATTCTGTGAAGTTTGATTCAAATCCATTCAATAGTAAAGAAGTTATGGCTGAGACACGAAAAAATTGAACTTTGACCTTTAAGTGTGACCTTGACCTTGGACCTGGGGGACCCGAGAGTTGGATGCGACACACCGTCTCATGGTGCTTTACAATTCTGTGAAGTTTGATTCAAATCCATTCAATAGTAAAGAAGTTATGGCCAAGACACGAAAGATTTGAACTTTGACCTTTAAGTGTGACCTTGACCTTGGACCTGGGGAACTGAGAGTTGGACGCGACACACCTTCTCATGGTGCTTTACAATTCTGTGAAGTTTGATTCGAATCCATTCAACAGTTAAGAAGTTATGACGAAGACACGAAACGGGACGGACGGACGGACGAACGAACGAACGGACGAACGGACAGACAGTGCAATCACTATATGCCTCCCACTTTGTGGGGGGGGGGGGGCATAAAAAAAACTTCCTCACTTGAGGTTCGAACCCACAACCGCTATCGTCATAGATCTGAACGATACCACTGGGCCAGCGACTCTATATGAGAAATTAATATCTGTAATTTCATTAAGTACAGAGCATTTTAGAGGACAATTAAATTAAAGTGAATATGCTAATGCATCAAGTAAATAAAATACTTATCAAAACAATAACATTTACCTGGAGTCATCCGATCATTACACCCCTATTTATTGACAATAAACTCGTATCTCATAATCAGCTTTTTTAAACGGACTATACTTTAATATTGCACACTGCATATCAAAATAAACCAGTATCATTTACTATTGGCATGAAAAGCGGACAATATATAGACAAAACACTTTATTTCAGTTTTATCTAATAATGGAATGATCCAAAGACCTGTTCACCTATATTATAAACTTTAAAATCAAGTACCGTTATATATTCTTTACCTTTTTCAGTATAATGGTTTTGTCAGCGAAAACCAAAATATTGCGTTCGGACTGTTCTCACAATATATTTACAGTTATTATAATCGAAAATTAATCATAACTGATACAAAGATCTAGAGCTTAATGTTAGTTTGTAAAACGACTCATCTGATACGCCTTATTTATACATACATGACTGTTTTAAAGCATGAAATAACTTTGAGAGTATCCCCTGCCTGTCGGTTGTTCGCTCTCAGTGTCCGTGTCCGTCATAATCCGTACAAGTCTAATAACAAGATAGTTGTCTCGTTATAACGAGATACTTAGTCGTTTTTACGAGATATTTATCTCGTTATTACGAGTTCAGTCACGTTTTGACGCTTTTGTTATTCAGCTTTCGTACTAATTTAAATAATCTTAAATGTCATATCTAACACAGGCTCACAGGAATCACAAGTTCCTTTTTGGTCATGATAATGAAATCATTATATCAAACTTACGTTTTTGAAACTCCCAAATGTCCTCCGTGATCTGATGCATGCATGCTCTGAATGATGTCATCTGTCTTCCCTTTCTTAACAACTTGCAAACGTTTTGATGAGCTGGTTTTCTTATAATACAACCCGTCATCAAAAATAAAAGGTTTGCACTTTCTACGAAAATTCCTCTTTTTGTTCTTGTCTTTTACAGAAACGGGATACTTCCCATTTTTTACAAACTCTACAACATCTGTGTAATCTTTCTCGTCCATGCTGCAAGGTTGGACTGACTGCTTACCACAGACCTTTATATATACACGCGTTTACGTAGAACTGCTTTCGGTGTCGCTGTCGTTTTCTTTGATGTTGAACGAGCGGCTTTTCTGAGGTAAATCAAAGGAACTATTTTTAGAAATGATGCAGTCTGCATAAAACATAAAAAACACCGCTCAGTGACATCATGGACTTTGATGTAAGTCATGGCACGAACAGTGACTGCTTAAATAGCTCCTCAAAGCCTTGCATTTTTAACACATTCGTTTTAAGCAATGCCTCCACGGTATGAACAAAGGCTATCTAACGTCAGATGAAGTAGAACAATGTTGTCTTTGAAGTTGAATCATATACAGCTACGTTAAAGCGACTTATGTATATTGTATTACATTGATGATAATTTAAATGAAATTCAAATGGAAGCAATTTTATATTTCATTTCAATAGATGTAGACACAGCAGCTTCTGCAGCAGTAACATGCAGCGGCTCCAGAAGCAAAAACAACAACAACAAATATAAAAGCCATAGAAACACGACAGTGACTTGAATTGATATAGATATGTTAGTAACAGGCTAAGTGGGGGGGGGGGGGTCAATATTTTACAGATAAAATCGGGGGTCATTATTTTATAAGGGGAGTCAGTATTTTATAGAAAATGGTCATTATTTTATATAAAATAATGACCGGGGGGTCATTATTCTATGGGGGTCACTTTACAACGTTACACCGGCCTATGGCTCTGACGACGTGCACATACTTTTGTCTCATGGACATTATATATGTAGTTTCGTGTGAATATTGGGAAATACTCCTGTAAAAGAGCCTGTTCTAGTTCACGCGGATCGGAGGGGGTGCCGGTCGCATCCGTTCTCGAATGTCTAGCTCTTTCCACAAATGACCAATAGCATCGAGATCTGGCCACATGGAAGTAAAAGGCAGCCGCCGGACGTTCTGCTGACCTGGTAACGCCTGGGTCGCACGCGCTGTATGGGTGCAGAAATACTATGCCACGTCTACCGGCTCGTAGTTGCGGAACAGCAACCGGGATCCTTTCTGATTTACACGATTGCATTACACATAGCTTTAATGTAACTATTTGTATTTCTTGAAAGTTCTCAGTAGCTATTTTGTCTAATATAGTAAATCTTAGTAGTTCTTAGCTCTCCGTAGCTATTAGTGGCTTTACTAATATAATAGTAGTACTAGTATAATAGTTATGTAGATTATAAAAATAAAAATTTCCGGGAACTAAATCCTAAAATTGTTTGAAATAGATTATTTCGTGGCCTCCGCCACATGAACATCCGCAAACCTTTACGACATTTACGGCATTGGCATTATTACCGTGCACATGCATGACCGAATACAGTATTTTAGGTTTTATTCATGCATAGTAATGTCTTTCTTGAATATCAGAATACAATACAGGATGTATTGGACATTTTCATACATGTTTACGTTTTAGCAGATTTTGACCAACAGTTGTATAAACCTTAAAGAAAACAAATAAACGCTGTCCAATGTGTATAACATTGAGGTTTTCTAGTGTGGATTAGTGCCACTAAACCTCACCTATTATTTTAGTTATCTTAATGTAGAGTAGTGTACGTTCTGTACCATATACTTAAACTTAACATGCGTAAAAATGATGGCAACAATTGCCGTTCTAAAATATACCATGACAAATGTGCATTTGAATTATTCAGAGAAACAGAGCACTTGTGCGAAATTCTCTCAATCAAACTTCGTCCAGTGTTAAAGTCACGTTCCTGTTAGAAGCACTTATATCTGGCAAGTGTGCAGGGAGCTGATTCTGAGACTTTCCTTTAATGTCCACAAGCCACCTTGCGATACGCCTGTCTTTGTTCACAGGTTGCTGGTAATAATACTGTAACACATCCTCTGTCAAGTTTAGCGGCATGTCAGGCGCCTGCCCGGCCATATAACCCAATTCTCCGTCAACATCAGACTTTATGACATCATAGTTATTTTGTGACTGACCCAGTTTGACTGTTCGCCCTGCGCGCTGTTTGAACGGTTTACTGACGATGTTTGCACCAATACCCTCCGTCGTGTATATGTCACTAGCTTTATCATCTTCGATGTCTTCAAGCTCGCATACACCCGCTTTAGCCGTCTTCTCTGCAAAAACACAGAAAAGAATGGGATAAGGAAATATAGCTTCAATAAAGGTTGTCATTAAAAGTATATACCATGCGCTCAATGCACAGCGAGTGTGACAGGCCCTTTAAAGAAACAATCCGTCACCTTAGTGCAAGAACGCAATATCTGCTTCTATTTCTTTATGCAGTTATTGAGTTATTGCACTAAGGTGACGAATTATTTGATTAATTTTGTTTTATATATCGCTTCAGTATTTTCGAGAATGTGAATTAATTCAGACTGATTAATATATTTCTGTAGTGGATTCAATGATCGTTGTATATCATACTGGTAAGATGTCCGTCATTGTTGTTATCCCAGGCGGACCTGGCTGTCAACTGCGGTTCACGGTCCATTATTATCAAGTCCGTCTCCGGCTGCATCGGTGTCGGACAGTTGGACACGTCGAGTCTCTCTCTCTTTACTCTAAATGTGGTCGTAGAGTCGTCTATGCACAGCGACTCCAGATGTAGCGTGTCAGGCGGTACACATGGCCGCACGAGGGTGTTCTTTTGTTTCCGAGATGGGCCGCGGCCTGGTTCCGGTGTCCGTCGGAAGTCATACTCACGTCCCGGCGCTGGAACCACGTGCTTAGGTGATGAGTTAGATTTTGTTTTCTGTAAAAACATCCTTTTACCCGAAGGCTCCGGTCCATTTATTGCTATCGAGGGTAATGACGCTATATTTTCACCAGACGGTCTGCTTTTATTGAAACTAGACATTTCCTTCCTTGACATGATCAGTTTTTATATCCACCGAAATAGAACTTTGTTTCCATGCAAATGGTGTTTTTATCCTAGGATGTTATCAAACTACGAACAAAAATATTATGCCCACTGAACAGTTGTAGTCATCTATTAAACACATTGATTGATATTCTTTCTGTGAGTATTTCGCACTCTATTCTATATTGGCCAACATTATAGTTAAAATGTTGAATAATATAGTCATTAAAAGAAATCACTTAGGATTATTTCACCCATTTAATCAGTTTAATGCGGATTAATAAACCCCGTTTTACTTGACCACGCCATGATACAATGCAAGGTTCAAGCGAGGTCACCAGTGACTGAACAATACATACAACATCGAGAATAACCTCAAAGAAGAAGAAGAAGAAGAAATAGAAGGAGAGAAAATAGAAGAAGAAGAAGAAGAAGAAGAAGAAGAAGAAGAAGAAGAAGAAGAAGAAGAAATTGAAGAAGAAGAAGAAATTGAAGAAGAAGAAGAGGAAATTGAAGAAGAAGAAGAAGAAGAAGAAGAATGATAACAACAACAACAACAAGATGATGTGATGATAAAGCGATACAGTAAAAAAACGAACAATTCTGGAACCATTTTAAATCTAAAAAAAACTGAAGTTGTATTTTGTACAATATCAACCTAGAATCTGGAGCACATTGCCGGTTTGTTCAATGACATACGCTCTACACAGATTATAAAATAGATGTTTTGGCAAAGATACACATTTTAATAACGACAATCCTAATTTTGAAGCACTACACGTTGCTATAACTCGGAAATTCGATCAGCGCAGATACGTGCTAATTATCAAGTATTGGTTGAAAGTACAACTGCTACAGTCTAAAGAATATTTAAAGTACTAACTTCTTTGTAAAGTAAATCCTTGTATTTATGCGAGGACGGCCTCAACACGTCTAACATTACAGACTAACTTAAACTGGATGTATTTGCTCTTTTGATATAATTTGTTTGTAATCATGTTAATTTATCTGTGCGGCTGTGCATGCTATGATGATTGTTTTGATGATCGTAAGCTGTAAATTCTTATATCTAAAAAATGTTCTGTTCTGTTAAATGTCTACTTGAGAGAAGAATGGAGTTTTAAACGTCTTGGTTTATTCGGAAAATTATAATGTCAAACTATTCGCTTCAGTTTTTAAACAACATTTGATTATTTACTTCAAAAGTTGCCTGCTGGTATTGCAAACATTGTGAAACTTGATGATATTATATACTTGCATTTACAAAGTACATTTTTATGGCTGAATATCTGAGCATGTTATTATAGCATTCAAAAGAAACTACCTTACAATATAACGTATACCGCATATCAGCGCACGGGTAACGTACTGAAACTGTAAGGTACGGGCAAAATAAACTGCCTAATATACTACGTGTATCAGCGCACGGGTAATGTAATGAAACTGGTAGGTTATGGCCGCGAAAATAAACTGCCAAGAGATGGAAGATTCTTTAGTATACGATCTGCAACGAAAACTGAGGATGAACTTTCATTTTAAGATGTTTTTTTTTTTTTAAAAGACCTCCGATCAATGTTTATTGATCTCAAGTATAAGACCCAATATGTTTAAATTTATAGAACTTGTAAGTAGTAACACGGACTATAGGCCCGTATGTGGTACCTGGGAGTAGGGGGTTCTAATTATTGGTCCCAGGGTGTTGGTAGTGAAAAGGACTGTCCAGTTAATTTATGTTATTTCAAGTTCTTATAGGCAAAAATAGACTGAGCAACCTATTAAGATATGATTTGTTTATGTTTTTTTGTTTTGTTTTATAACCATTGTAATAAGCATTATAACAACCACCCGTATTCCGATTACAGAGCTCATTAGCTATTTTTCATCTTGTTATAATGCACATTATGATATTCCCATAGATGAACACTCTCCGACCATATTCCATAACTTTACTTAATTTTATATGTACTGTATGAAAAATTGTTTACGTTGTATATATCTGTATGACGTGATGCTCTCACGGTTGCCATACAAATGGTGTTGTTATTATATGTGAGTCATTCTCTAGAGTCACCACCGCTATGGTCAGGGGTGTAGCCAGCGTTACGCACGTACGCATGTGCGTAACATCAATTGAAAAAGTGAGAAAATGGCCAAAATGGGCATCAAAATGGAGGGCTAAGCTAAAAATTTATATTAGTACACCACCAAATTTTGAGAAGAAGAAAGAGGGGACAATCTGTTAATAAAGTCCTAGCAGGCAGGAAGGTAAAAAACATTTACACCCTTGCATTTGTTCAGCTAGTTTGCACCGAATCATTTCCTCAAATCACGCTAAAGTAAAATTTTGGTTTCCTTTATCCCCGATTTGTAAAAGACGTTTCGACTAAAATATAATAAAATGGCAGCCAAAGGAACTTGTCCCGAAACAAAACTTTTAAACTAAAGTTTTAGTTTTCCTATCAACATATTTGCACGAAACAAAAAAATATCAACGACAAAATATATTGTTTTACAGGTATGACACAACCATTTTTATTTGCTTTTGTTATAAAGGTCAGAAATCTTCATTACAAGCTCACTGACTGATACTGTAGTTACAAACTGATTATCATTTTGTCATTTTCCCTATCTATTTCCAAATATTTTCTTTACACAACATAGTAATTTATTAAAAAAATAGGATCATACTTATAACACGCATCTACAGTCTACTAAAATGGGGTGCAGTGAAGTGAACTGACATCTGCACAATAAAATTTTGAGAATTAAACCTCTTATAAGGCTCATTCTTTTTGAGCTTGCGGGATGGCAATATAAGATAGCTGCCTCATTCTATGATTTTGTAGAATGGATTGGTGTTTTGAGGATTGTGATATAGTTAAATTAAACAAAGGTACTGGAGTTAACATATTAAAACAAAAGGATTGTCATGTTTGAGACTTTGCATTTGATTTATAAATCAAAGAATCTTTCAAAGTTACATTTCTAGTGGAGAAATGCAAGAAAGTAAAAAATGTTGTTGGACATATTTGCAAAGACGTTCTTGATGTGTGACATATGACTACCTACAATTGGTGATGAGGAGAGGTACATTTTGTAACTGAAATAAAAACAATCTAAAGTGATGTAACAAATATAACTTATCTTTATCATTTGTTGCATTGTAGGAACTATACTAGAAAGACGTATGCCTACAGTACCAGGGCTTTTTCTGCCCATTTTGGGGAAAAGACCCTAGACATTTTGGGAAATTTTTAGTTTAAAGAACAAGTTTTTCAGTCTCCTGCAAACAAGGAAATTATTAAAATGGCTAAAATATCACTCCTTGGGGTCAGAGTGTAAACATCTATTGCAATCAATCATGACATGACAGATAATATTTTATACTGATAGATCTCTGAATGTGATGAAAATCCCTGATTTCTGAATTCAATTATTCCCAAAACTTTACATCACATAATTTATTATGCACCAGTCAATTGAAAACACGGCCTCTCCAAGTACCCATACATATTTTCCTATTGTGATATCATGCAATGTCTGAGGTTTTGAATGTTGTTGATGATGATTTTGCAAACAGGGTTCAGTTGCGGACAGGGCCAAGATGATGAATGAATTGTAATAAGTCAGCAGAATATATTTATTATACACATATTGTCAGCCTTAGATTTTCCTGATTTGCTGCTTTAGGCTAATCTGAAAAGTATTTGTAAACACCAAACTATCTTTGGTGAACTCTTTGTCAACTAACTATTGCCTACAATGACATTATTTTACCCCTACTCATGAGGACATCATTGTGTCGTTTCAGAGTGGCTGGTGAATAGCATGTGTAGTTTAAGATGATGGAAAAACGTGCTAAACTGAAG
Source organism: Mya arenaria (assembly GCF_026914265.1). NCBI lineage: Eukaryota > Metazoa > Mollusca > Bivalvia > Myida > Myidae > Mya > Mya arenaria. The sequence continues at coordinate 66,830,292 of NC_069133.1, read as the reverse complement.
AAGGTGAACCCGGAGATCACGTGTGGCCTGTGTAAGGGATATCTTGTGGAGGCCACAACCATCACAGAGTGTCTACACACATGTAAGATTGTATACCTTCAAGCTTGATTTGAAATGTTTAACAAGATAGATTTAAAGTCATTGTTTTATTTTGTAGTAAATGGGCATGCCAATATATATTTTTATTCAAAGGTAATTATTTTGAAATGATATTAATTGTTTGTTGAGGTTAATCAGCAGATAATGAAAGGAAACAGAGAATAATTTAACCACCATATTTACTTTTTGTTTGATTTTTTCTGAAATGAACAGGTGTGTATTATTCCCTGAGGATATATGAACAGTAGAGTTATATGTTCTTGAATTGAAACTGAAGGACGAGGTATTTTCAGTCTGTCGTAGTTGCCTAGTTAAGTTTTTACTAGAGAACAACACGTGTCCACGGTGTGGGGACCTGATACATCAATCACACCCTCTCAACTACATCAGGTATGTGGGCAAGTCATTCAAATTTTATAGAGCAATAAAATGTATGAACATAATCTTTTACTGGAGAAAGGGGGTCAACAGTGTCAGTCATCTGTGCACCTCAGGACATTCAATTGATTTAAATTAATGAAAAGTGACTGTCAAATGAATAAATGAATGGAAAGTGATTGTTGAAGACTGAGTTTTAGCTACTAAGATTAAATGGGCAGCATTCTCATGTAACACTGGTCTGCTGATACTTTAATTTTCAAAGGAACATCTTCAGTTGTTTTCCACTGTCTTGAAAAAAAGCTTAGTAATACATGTAGGAGTAATGACTGTATTCTTCAATGGTTAAAGTTGTCATTTGTTGTAAATTGTTGCCCCACATTTGTTGAACATATTATTTCACTAAAAATGGTCTACAGGTCTAATGTGTACATTGTGCATTTATCCACTGGTCAGTCCTGTGTTATACAACGTATCAACTGTGTAAAGATGTAATAAAATGCATGTGACATTTTGTATTTCAGCCATGACAGAACAATGCAGGACATTGTCTATAAGCTGGTGCCCAATCTACAAGAGAGTAAGTGTTATAATGCTTATCTTGTTAGTTTTTCACTGATTTCGAAATGTTTTTAATATACTGCTGCTTTCAGTTTGTGTACAAAAATGTCCACTTAAACCTTGGTGCTTAAGAGTTCTATATATTTTGTAACATTTAAAAGTTAGAGGTTACCTGACCTGTAAACTGAGAAACTTATGTTCCATCGCCACCACTAACGTGACTTGGTGGTGTTGGGGGCTATATAAGAATCACCTTGTCCCATCCGTCCTGGGACATCAGGCATAGTCTTTTTTTCCAATAAGGTGGTGTGGTGGGGGAAATAATCACATACTATGATAGCTCTAGTTATTTATCTTCAATGTAGGTCTGTCAGTCTTCATTTTTTCTTAGCTTGTGAAGAAGCATGGTTTAAGATGATGTTACTTTTAAGGAGAATCTTTGCCACTGTAAACACATTCAATATCAATTTCAGATGAAAGGAAAAGGCAGATAGAGTTCTACAAGAAGAGAGGAATACAGATGCCGAATGGCGATGGTATGTCATGCATTAAGACATCAAAACTTGGGCCCTGACTTGCAATTTGCATTCACTGAAGAAAGCCAATTCTTAAACATTCATGTCATATAAGTTAGCATAAAGGGTATGGTATTTCTACAAACAAAAAACTCCACAACTTAAAAACCACTGCAAAATATTTAAAATTTACTTTAATGGCAGGTTTTCTCAATGTTATGGCATAACTTATGTACCAGGGGAAAATCTTTATTTCTGTCTGATAAGATTGAAATTATAATTATGTACATGTAGTTTTTGTCAATTTTGACGTTATTTCATTTCAATCTGGAAATTTGAAAGATTTAATCTCGCGGCAGAAGTAAAGGCCTTATTCCCTGCTGAAATCCTAGGCTAGCACCTGATCCCCCAACGCTGATAAAAGACTGTAGCCAGATTTATATAAATATCGCAAAATGCAACATTTTTTAGAATAACACTTTGTTATTTCAGCATATGAGGAGGACAAGAAGAACATGGAGAAATCTCCGCCCAAACAGGTGGACAACAAGGACTTCCATCGCCTGGACGAACAGGTCAGGCTGTTTTTAGCAAGTCTGTTTTACGAAAAAAAAATAAAGGTATTGTCAGATGTCATAGCCTTTGTGTCAGTACTCTCATTGTCATCATAGGGCAATAGCTCTTAACTCAAAAATAGTTTAAAATATACACAGTCATGTTACCGCCTTAAACCACAGAAAAAGTCACATGTTTATTAGAGTGACTTCAATAATTGTCGAGTTTTGCACCTTTCGACTAAAAGAAAAAAAGAACAACATTGGCATTCACTCTGTGTTGCTCTTGTCTGGGTATGCAACAAGTCTTACTTTTTTACAATCTTTATATCTTGATTAGCAATACTATAATCAGATATGCATTTGTCTTTAGCTTACTTTTTTCACATTTCTAGTTTGTATTGTCTGTTGTTGTGGGGTTTTTTTACCGCAGAAAAAAGTTTAGGTTTTGTCATTGATATTGTGGGCTTGTTGTATTTGAACATGTTTGTAGCCTTTAAATTATGCATATTATCTCTCTCCCCCCAGGTGAACATCTGTTTGGAATGTAAGGAGATCAACACTCTAAAAAGCCTGAAGCGTAGGATCCTGCGTCTCTCGTCCCTGGCAACCGTCACACACCTGAAGAAGTTTGTGGCCCTCAAGGTGTTCGACACCATCGACAGATACAAGGATGTGAGTATAACTGCGGCATTTCTGAGCAAGAAAACCTGCTGGTTCTCTGGAACAACCTTGGAGGCTGTGTGCATGTTACATCGATATCGCTTTTAATCTTTCATCATAATTATAAATACAAAATAATACTAGTTGATTCAGTTTAACTAAATGGCTTTCTTTGTTTAAGTGATTTTCCTCCTATTAGTTTTATTAACAGTTAAAATACTTAAGTTACACATAATGTACCTAGTCAATGTAACGTTTCTGCAGTGTGCATGGTATGTGTTCTAAGAGGTGATAAATGTGCCAATTAAACTTGTTAAAACAGTTGATCATAAAGCTTTCTGTAAAAACATGTAAACATGTACATGTATTTTCTATGGAAACTGTTATGCCTGTGTTCTAAATAAAAACAGAATTTTAATATTTTACTATAAACATTTCAGGTAGACATTCTGTGTAACGAGGAACTTCTGGGAAAGGACCACATGTTGAAGTTCATCATTGCAACTCGCTGGAGAAATACAGTGTGTAACATTCACTTCCCACTTTATTTGCATGGCTCAAATTTTGACATGGAACTTGGTACACATGATCACTATGACAATAACCTGTCTCACAACCTTTACTGAAGTATTTTACAAGTACTTCAACTGTATGTTAATCAATGCAGAACAGATATGTTCTATGTTTAAGAACTAATAATAAGAATTTGTGAAAAGTTAAATAGGAAACCTCTGACAAAATGTCTTTAAATTTCTTGTAAAACAATCTAGTTAGCCAAATGGCTGTAGTCACCTGAGAGTTATTGCCCTTTAATTATAGAAATCTCTAGATCCCCATTATGTTTTACTCAGGTGAGCGATATAGGGCACTCTTGGTTCACTCTTCTAGTTGTCCCTTTTTTTTCAGGATGGACCATTGTTGCTTCACTACCGGAGGAAGATGGAGTTATGAGGAGAATTGCCGATAAGAGTGAGGGAAAGTTTTATACAAGAGATGAGACACTCAACAGCCTGGCATCTGATGCACGTTCTTGGATGTGTAGAACATGTATGTGCAACTGAAAAACTCAAAACAAGTTCTAGTTCTCTTCATGGTCATTAGATTTGGAAAGACAAGGTGTAAATTTATATGTGTTTTCTTGTGGTCAGTTTCTAAACCTACACTCTAGATAGTGTAAAGTACATCATGTATCCATAATTCAGAGGGGAGATATTTGGTACAGTACTGGGTGGTACACATGTACCTGTTGCACTCATGCTAATTGTTCAAGTTGGGACTTTCCTCAACTTATTAAAATGTACTTTTGTCATACAAATGTATAGATATTGAATCAAGTTCTTAAAAAGATCAAACCTGTTTATTATGCAATTATTTATATGCCATAACATTTCGTGGGCTCAGTGCAAGATGACTGTAACTCAATATAGATATGGAAGCCATTACAACAGTCTTGAACTAAGTCTGCGAAATGGTTCTTTGTAATGATAGTTCAGGAGTTTTGTTTATTCTTTCTAATGTTTCTATTTTCTTTCTACATACTATGTTTTTAAACTTATCTGGACTAATGCAATTCATTTGTGCATTCGGAACTCTTCTTTTGGAGGTTGTTGGTATTCATGTTAATGAACTAAATAAATAAATTGCAAACCATACCTATGTTGTAAATATATAATTATGCCATATGATGGATACTGAAATATGTTGATTAATGGCAACTGTGGTGTTAAGTATACACAAATGTAGTACAAGGTACACCTACTGAAACAATGTTTTTGAATGATCACTTTAACAATAATCCCACAGAAGCATAACAGTTGGATCATTAATAGATCAATAAAAGAAAACTCGACAGTAAATGAGTTTGAGGAAATTTAGTCCAAGTTAGAATGATTTCGTCATTGTGGTGCAACACATTTATTCAACAAACATTTTTAATTAATTCAAAGCACTTTGGTACTCGGTATATTTTAATAAACCCTGATTAATGGTGTACAAGATATAAGTAATTGCAAAGTACTTGAATAACAACAAAACAGCAGTGATGTGTATGTTAAAATGGATATGCTTGTGGTTTAAACATTTAATTAGTCATTGTAATGTATGCTTTAGAATATATATATATTTGTTAAAATGACGATATTTAAAAACAATTGTTTTATTGGATGATGATTAGAGATGACGGTTGTGGTGATGATAATGATGATAATGATGATGGTGATGATAAAGTGATGATGATGATGATGATGATGATGATGATGATGATGATGATGATGATGATGATGATAAAGATGATGGTGATAAGGTGATGACGTGTGCTTTTAAGTCGTTATATTTTTCACATTTTATGAACACATATAAAGGTCACCTACAATTCTGCTCGTTCAACAATGGCAACAAATATACGAAAATAATGTATATTTATTAAATTCCTCTAAAGTTTATACTCTTGTTAACTCTTCTGCAGAGGAGACACCATTTTCTGCCACCCCAGATAAGAAGATCTAAATATTTGGCCAGGCTGGAAATCCTTATCTTGCCCACAGGCAAAGGTAAAAATGTACCCGTATGTCAAAAATAAAATAAAATACGTTTTTACAATCTGTTATTTAACTAAGACGGGAGAAAAAGCATCTACCACGGCCGCACGTGTAAGATAGGTTCATCACAACCCTCGCACAGGGTCTTTTGCAAAACACCCTGTGCTCGGGCTGGGATGAATCAATCTTACAAAAGCGGCCATGAAAGGTACTTATATTTCTATGAAGACGTTTTCATCAGTAATCTATTTACACCAGCTTCCCAGTTTAGACGAGAAGGCGGTACAAAAAGAGTTGACGGCTGATGTAGCTACGCTTTCTAGCTTATTTGCTCGCCGCACGGCAAGTTTCATTGATGATGGTATAAAGATGATGGCTGCATTTTTTTACTTTACAACAATATATTTCAGAGAATAGGTTTTAGTTTATGACTGTGTTTATTACATTATTAATTTACACCAACTTCCCAGTTTCGATGGGTAGGCGTTACAAAAACACCTACATTCTGAACACCTACATTCTGAACACCTACATTCTGAACACCTACAAAAGATCACTGTATAACAACACTCCTGCTTGTTCAACAATGGCAAAAATGAAATAAAAAGTATATTTACTGAATGTCTTTTTATTTATTTTACTTGACTACAGTATATTTCAGAGGAGAGACCTCTATTTACACCAGCTTCCCAGTTTAGACGAGAAGGCCGTACAAAAAGCATTGACGGCGGCTATAGCGACGCTATCTATCTCATTTGCTCGCCGCACGGCAAGTTCAGGACTGGAGTTGCGCAATGCTGATGCCAGCAGCCCCGCCTCCTTGTAGTCATAGAGATTAGCGAACTTGTACACTTCCGCCTTCAGGTTGGCCTTGGTGGTGTGTCCCGTGAATATATCAAAGCGACGACGGCTCTCCCCCGTGTAATATTCACGGAGATGCTGACTCAGCGGTTTTGTGCTATCCGCCATGATACGCTTGCCGATGTTAAAGCCATCGATATCACCGAGGATTTCTGCGCGCGTTGCCATGCCGCCTTTCCCTGGCAACTCGTACTTCCCGTTCTTCCAGGTGCCCGCGGGGCCTATGACTGGAGAGGTTGGGTCTGAAATGCAAGTTCGCAGTTATTGGTCTCAATTCATTAAAATTATCATTTCAGAAGATCTCACCAGAAACGCTATGTATGATTTTATCATTATATCTTTTTATATTGAATCACACTACTTAATTGACCTTTATATGATACATACGCTATGCATTAAACACAGCAGAATTAAAAAAAAAATCTGAAAGTTGCCACAATTCTCATGCGACCCCACCATATTGTTTTCAGTCCCAGATTGAGAGCGCACGTCCCAAGTTGCACCTCTAAGATGCCTGTGACCTCTAACGTTCAATCGTGAAACCGCCCCTGATTGTTGTTCATTTACTTTAAATAATACAAGACGATGCAACAAAACAACTCTTACCTCTGCTGTTTCTCAGCCCCGACTGACCCAGATCCCCGGAAAGTGTCGTAGCGAACAAGTTGTCCATTCCCATAAACTTCTGGTTGTCATAGCCAGCGGTGGCCCCTGTTATAACATGCCCTACAAATACACACGGATATCAACGCTCGTTTGTCGTAGTGCTGTTATAGTGTTTCGAAAGGAAAAGAAACATATCTCCACCTGTAGTAAAAGCCATAGTTATGCATGGGACTTGTGTGTACTGCACGTGTTTCATGTACAAGTCTTACAATACTTAAAACATATATATGTTTAACTATTTTTTAGTTATGGCCATTATTTAACTTTTTACACGACGATGACAACGAAACAGACGTCTTTAAAACTTCTATACAAACACGCTACATAAGCAATAAGCAAGACATACGAATACGTAATACGGTCGGCGTACGAAGGCATCGAACTATACCTGATACATTTCCATTCGGCCGAAAACCGTTGTAAGAAACGCCCGATTGCTGTTTATAAGTCACGATAAAAGTACATTAAAATTTAGTACTTCTTGTGTATTCACCTAGTGCGACGGTCTCGCCATTGACCTTGATGACTCCGAGCTCGGCGCCGCCCTTGAACCTGTGGTCCATCATTTCGCGGAGCTGGTCAAACGTCCCCTTCTGCGCCGGCGTCATCGTGAATCCCTCCACGTCCCGCCCTGCCAACGGAATCGGGTTGTTCACATTCAACATCATTTTCCACAAAGAGCTGTCGTAGCGGCCGACCAGCATCCTTAGCTTGTGGGCCATCTGGTCGGGCGGAAGATCCGGCAGAAGGGCCTCTAGTTTCTCTAGCTGATATATAAACTGATGGTATGTCATCTTCTTGGCGTCTTTGTCCTCTTTTGGCTCAGGCGGGGCCGAGGCCGGAGTGGGTGGTTTTGGGGGTTGGGCTGGGGCTCCTCCAACAAAGCCACCGCCGCCAAAAGGGAAAGGGAAAGGGTCTTCCCAACGGGAAGGGATACCAAAATCCAACAATGGACTGGGAGGACGCCTTGGTGCCGTTATAACGACAGTATCTAGAGAGAAAATGTTTCATGCTTTGAGTAAGTGCACAATTTGATCTTTTAACGATGAAAACAAACAAGCATCATTATACTGAAATATAAACAACGATGAAAACAAACAAGCATCATTATACTGAAATATAAACACTTATTATCGACATGAAATTGACTTGAACAGTGTAAAATGACTATACAGTATTATTTGTATGTTGGGAGTAAAGCTGAACGTCTACTGTCGAAAACATACCTAACAACACGCTACTATCGCCTCCGCCCCGACCTCCGCTGCTACAAGAGTCTGATTGCCGCTTTGAGCGAGACACTGCCCGCATGTCTTTTATGTGACTTGCAACATGAAGACTGCATCAAAGATTATAAATAGATGAAAATATATAGTATACACGAACTATATGTTACGTCCTCCTGTATACAAGTATATATTTGTGATACAGTTCACAATGGTGATCGAAGTCAAAATCAATTAACGTAACTTAAGTAAAAAAAGGTCTTACCCCTGCTTAACTGCAATAATTTCCAACAATGCCCTTTTCTCGCGTGAGAGATGTTTGAAGCTTGCCCAACCATTGGCCCCCTTCCCGAGACAGACAACAGTTACTAACACAAGCCAAGCACGTACTCCCCTGCTAGGCGTCCACATGTCTTTAGGTGCGGTTCGATCTGAGGTTGTCTTAATATAATTATACTGTTACTTAAACAACGGAAAACCCCAGATCCGCTTGAGGCTGTGTTTTCCACGAAAAAACATCATGTTGGGAACTGCAAACACATAAACACATAACTTAAATTGACTCGTACTAAAGCAGGTAAAGCAATTATAGTAAATACATCATGTGTACGTAAGATGGCAGTAATTCTATGTTGTCAGGATATGCTTGATGGTTATTATATTGTTTGTTTATAACTATCATTAATGTTGACATAATTATACAAATTAATTGTTATAAAATTAGTAAATTGTTTCAAATACTGATTTGACCGTTATTGTTATGATTTGAAATCGCATCTTAATAAAGGTAAACCACTCATCGTGATAGGTTGCCTGGTAACTATTAAACCACTATAAAGTTGGTATGATTTTAAATAATTTTAAAATATTATGGCTATACTGTATATTTACAAAGAAGGGACACATTTATGTTAGATATAATATAAGCTTATAAGGTATTTACGGCTGGACCATGCACGTATTGTGGCACCGATGTATGACAGATGCTATGTCACACTATAATCATGTACAGTATTCGACCAAATGGTTTTATGACTTTCTGGTTAATACATGTTCTGTTCTGTTCTATGTTACACTATAAAAACCATACATGGTTATATATTTATTAAATACATCGCAGCGAAATATATCTACATTCAAATGTTTATGTGGTACAGTTTAGGTTAACATGGAATCTGTTCCTTTTTAATCAAAGTTTTGTATTATGGGACGCTTTATGTGTGTGTGTGTGTGTATGTGGGGGGGGGGGGATATGGAATATGTTGGTTGAACACACCAAAAAGCACTGTTTAAAACTATAAATGAACACATCATTTTATTTGGAAGGACCCGTTCCCTATGTATCATATTCTGGTGAAAGAGACACTTGGGTCTGACCGTACACACACGGATGTGAAAGAGACACTTGGGCCTCACCTAACACCCACGGATGTGAAACAGACACTTGGGTCTGACCGTACTCCAAGGGATGTGAAAGAGACACCTGGGCCTGACCTAGCACCCACGGATGTGAAACAGACACTTGGGTCAGACCGTACACCCACGGATGTGGAAGAGACACTTGGGTCTGACCTTACACCCACTGATGTGAAAGAGACACTTGGGTCTGACCGAACACACTGTAGGATGTGAAAGAGATACTTAGGTGTGACCTTACACCTACTGGTGTGAAAGAGACACTTTGGTCTGACCTTACATCCACTGGGGCCTGACCTAACACCCACGTATGTGAAACAGACACTTGGGTCAGACCGTACACCCACGGATGTGAAAGAGACACTTGGGTCTGACCTTACACCCACTGATGTAAAAGAGACACTTGGGTCTGACCGTACACACACGGATGTGAAAGAGATACTTAGGTGTGACCTTACACCTTCTGGTGTGAAAGAGACACTTGGGTCTGACCTTACATCCACTGGGGCCTGACCTAACACCCACGGATGTGAAACAGACACTTGGGTCAGACCGTACACCCACGGATGTGAAAGAGACACTTGGGTCTGACCTTACACCCACTGATGTGAAAGAGACACTTGGGTCTGACCGTACGCACACGGATGTGAAAGAGACACTTAGGTGTGACCTTACACCCACTGATGTGAAAGAGACACTTGGGAAAAGTTATCTTTGATTTAAATCTTCATTTTAAGCAAATTTTTGCCTTCCGATGTATCATATATGACGTAATTTATCACGTGGTATACACACACTGATATATGGGCACTGAAATATGTTGATAAATGCCATCTGTGGGCTTATAAAAATGAAGTACAAGGTACATGTTCTGAAACAATGGCGAATGTTCAATTTTAAAGTAATCCTTCAGAAGCATACCAGTTGGATCATTAAAATATCAGTTATTAAAAAGACCTACAGAAATAAGTTTGAGGAAAACTGGTCCAAGTCAGAATGATCTCATCATTGTGTTGCAACATATTTATTCAACAAACATTTTTAATTAATTCAAAGCACTTCGGTACTCGGTATATTTTTAAATAACCCTAATTGATAGTGTATAAGATGCAAGTAATTGCAAAGTACTTGAATAACAACAACAACAACAACAACAACAGGGCAATGATGTGTATTTTATAATGGATTGGCTTGTGGTTTAAATATTTAGTAATTATCGTGTGTTTTTTTACTTTATTAGTTTATTACAATATATTTCAGAGAATTGATCTTAAGTTATGACAGTGTTTTCGTAATGTATCTATTTACACCAGCTTCCGAGTTCAGATGAGAAGGCCGTACAAAAAGCATCGACGGCGGCTGTAGCGACTCTTTCTATCTCATTTGCTCGCCGCAGGGCAAGTTCAGGACTGGAGTTGCGCAGTGCTGACGCCAGCAGCCCAGCCTCCTTGTAGTCATAGAGATTAGCGAACTTGTACACTTCCGCCTTCAGGTTGGCCTTGGTGGTGTGTCCCATGAATATACCGAAGCGGCGACTGCTCTCCCCCGTGTAATATTCACGGATATGCTGACTCAGAGGTTTTGTTCTATCCGCCATGATACGCTTGCCGATGTTGAAGCCATCGATATCACCGAGGATTTCCGCGCGCGTTGCCATGCCACCTTTCCCTGACAACTCGTACTTCCCGTTCTTCCAGGTGCCTCCTGGGCCTATGAGTGGGGAGGTTGGGTCTAAAATTCAAGTTAAAACTTGTTGGGTTGTTGCATTAAAATTATCATTTCAGAAGATCTCACCGGAACTGTATCGTTAATTGCTCTTGATATTTAATAGAACTAGCGGTTCCGCTGAGACGGCGCTCACACAAAATTGAGCTTCATGGAAGTTTTAATGTTATAATGATATACATGATATGCATAGAATAAATCTTTAATTCTTAATGTTGCCACAATTCTCATGCTGTATGCCGATCCCACTCCCGATACCACGTTTTGACCCTCTGACTCTGGTTTCCGATTGAGGGCGCACGTCCTGAGCTGCACAACTATGTTGCGCTCTCTCTTACGTCAAATCTTGAATCCTCCCATGACCAGGCAGTGCCCTTTCACTTAAGATAATAATAGAAGAAGCATTAACACCACACGCAGACATTACCTCTGCTGTTTCTCAGCCCCGACTGACCCAGATCCCCTGAAAGTGTCGTAGCGAACAAGTTGTCCATCCCCATAAACTTCTGGTTGTCATAGCCAGCGGTGGCCCCTGTAATAACATGCCCTGCAAATACAAAACAAACGGATGTCAACGCTCGTTTATTGTAGTGGTGTTATAGTTATTCGGTTGGAAAAGGGACATATCTCCACCCGTATCAAACGCACAGGTGCATGTGTCTTATGCGTACTGCACGTGTTTCATGCACTTTATATAATATAAGTACTATTATAATACTTTGATACATATCTTGAACGATTTTTAAGTTAAGGCCAATATCTATCGTTTATCACGACGACGGCAGACGCTTTAAAAACTACTACACAAACACGATACCTGTATTACCTTTTAAGCAAAACATGATATTGTCGGCGTAATGATACACGTGTATTCGGCTAAACCACCCGTCAGAAACACCAGATTACTGAATTTAAGGTCAGGTATAAGTACATTAGAATTGAGCACTTCTTTTTGTGTACCTAGTGCGACGGTCTCGCCATTGACCTTGATGACCCCGAGCTCGGCGCCGCCCTTGAACCTGTGGTCCATCATTTCGCGGAGCTGGTCAAACGTCCCCTTCTGCGCCGGCGTCATTGTAAATCCCTCCACGTCCCGCCCTGCAAACGGAATCGGGGTGTTCACATTCAACATCATTTTCCACAAAAAGCTGTTGTAGCGGCCGACCAGCATCCTTAGCTTGTGGGCCATCTGGTCGGGCGGAAGATCCGGCAGAAGGGCCTCTAGTTTCTCTAGCTGATATATAAACTGCTGGTATGTCATCTTCTTGGCGTACTTGTCCTCCCGTGGTTCAGGCGGGACCGGGCCGGGTGGTGGTGGAGGGATACGGGCTCCTCCAACAAAGTCGCCGCCGCCAAAAGGGAAAGGAAAAGGGTCTTCCCAACGGGAAGGTAAACCAAACTCCAATGGCGGTCTAGGAGGAAGTCTGGGTGCAGTCACAACGACAGTATCTGGAGAGAAAATAGTTCAAGCTTTTAGTTAATGCACTTCAATATAGACTCCGACATTTGGTCACGCGCGTTAAACGTTGACATTATACACACATAATAAATAATGTATAAACACTTGATTGCGTGGTGAAATTGACATGCACAGTGTTAAATAAGCATAATATTAATTTGTATGCTAGGAGTGAAGCTGATGGCTAACGTCAAACACATACTTAACATAATTCTATGGCGATCAAAGCCATCCACGTGATCGATGCTATGGTGCCGCTTTACACGAGACAAGGTTCGCATGTCTTTTATGTGACTCGCAGTATGATGACTGCAAGATAGATTGTATATAATGGAAACATGTAACAAACACTTACTATATGGTACTATACGTCCTTCTGTATACAATTATATTTTTATAAATCTAGTTTACAATAATGTTTTCAGTAGAATCCTATTTCAAGTTGTTAAAATCACGGTCTTATCCATGTTTAGCTGCAATTTTAATAGTTTCCAGCAATGCCCTTTTCTCGCGTGAGAGATGTTCGAGATGTTGTACTAGAATCCTGTTTCACGTCACTTCCAAAAAGGTCTTACCCCTGTTTAACTGCAATAGTTTCCAGCAATGCCCTTTTCTCACGTGAGAGATGTTTAAAACTTGCCGAGCCATTGGCCCCCTTTCCGAGACAGACAACAGTTACAGCCACAAGCCACGCACATACTCCCCTGCTATGGGTCCACATGTCTTTATATAAGATCTGATCGGTGCGGCTCAATCTCAGGCTGTCTTTATATACCGATACATCAGAACAAGGAAAAAAACAAAGATCCGCTTAAGGCTGTGTTAACTACGAAAAGATACGCTTGAGACTGTGGTTTATTTTCCGACAAATATTAATAAAGAGCATTGGAAATTGCAAAATAATAAAAGTATAAACACTTTTTTTTGCGAGGTGAAATTGACATGGAGAGTATAAAATGAGTATAATCTGTGTATGTTGAGAGTAAAGCTGAACGGTAATATAACTAACACGGTAATATCGCCGCTACTACCACCACCTCCAATGCCGCCACCGCCTTCTCGAGATCTGTCAAAGATACTTAATTCCTCAGGTCATGCTTACCATTCGCCCGCCTCCGCCCCGACTTCCGCTGCTACAAGAGCCTTAAAGTCGCTTTACACGTGACAATGCCTGCATTTCTTTAATGTGATTCGCACCATGAAGATTGCAAGATAGATTGTATACAATGGAATAATACAACATACTTTAATTAAGGTTCATTCTCCTGCTTACAACTTTATCTTTGCAAGTCTAGTTCACCATAATGGTTTCAGTGGAATAAATCCACGCATCTAAAGTAATTCAAGGTTTTACCTTTGTGCAACGGCTAATGTTTCCAACTTCAAGTTCTTGCACGAGAGATGTTCGAAGCTTGCACAACCTTTGACCTCTTTCCAGAAACAGACCACAGAGATAACCACAAGACAAGCAAATATTCCCCAAAAAATCAATTTGGGAACTACAAAAATTACCAAACATTAATTTTGTATAGCATTAGTACGTAAACCGACAGTTATTCTATGTTTACAAGGCTTACTTCTGGTTAATTATATTGTTTGTTTATATCATTATTTTTTTAATCATCATTCAAATTCAATGTTAAAAAAAGATAATAAATTGTTATTTGACCGTTAGAAAAAGATGGAGCTCGGCACTTGGCAAGAGACATTTGAAACTGACCACCCACTTCTGTTAAACAGACACTTAGGTCTGACTTCAAACACATACACGCGCGCACAAACACGCACACTCGCGCGCGCGCACACATGCACGCACGTATGCACGGAACGCACGTACGCACACAAGTGAAATATACTTAAGCTTGACCTAACACACACGGATATGAAAGAGACACTTGGGAGTGACCTTCCTTACACCCACATTTGTGAAAGAAACACTTGGGTCTGAGGTTACACCCAAATATGTGAAGGGAAAAACTTGGGTCTGACCTTACACCCACAAATATGAAAGAAACACTTTGGTCTGACCTTACACCCAAATATGTGAAAGAGACACTTGGGTCTGACCTTACACCCAAATATGTGAAAGAGACACTTTGGTCTGACCTTACACCCAAATATGTGAAAGAGACACTTGGGTCTAACGTTACACCCAAAAATATGTGAAAGAGACACTTTGGTCTGATCTTACACCTTAAATATGTGAAAAAGATACTTGGGTCTAACGTTACACCCAAAAATATGTGAAGGAGAAACTTGGGTCTGAACTTACACCAAAGTATGCGAAAGAGACACTTGGGTCTGACCTTTCACCCAAATATGTGGGAGAGACCCTTGGGTCTTACCTTACACCCAAATATGTGGGAGAGACCCTTGGTTCTTACCTTGCACCTAAATATGTGAGAGAGACACTTGGGTCTGACCTAGCACACACATATGTAAAAGAGACATTTGTGTCTGAACTGGCACCCAAATATATGATAGATACCCTTGGGTCTGACCTTACACCTAAATATGTGAGAGAGACACTTGGGTCTGACCTAGCACACACATATGTAAAAGAGACACTTGGGTCTGAACTGGCACCCCAAAATATGAAAGAGACACTTGGGTCTGACCTCACACAAATACAAAAATGTATTTGAAAGAGACACTTGGGTCTGACCTCACACAAATACAAAAATGTATTTGAAAGAGACACTTGGGGACAAACTACTTACATGCTCCTTTCATGTCTCACATGGCGATGTTGTTGTTTATGTTTGTTTTTCTAAGCGTGCTTTTAATGGATATACATGGACTTTATGTCAATAAAACCTTACTACCTTTGTCATACAAATGTTTGTTAAAACGTTATAACTTAACATATTCTGAACAACTAGAAAAGATCACTGTATAACAACACTCCTGCTTGTTCAACAATGGCAAAAATAAACAAATTGTATATTTACTGAATGTCTTTTTATTTCCTTTATTTGACTACAGTATATTTCAGAGAAGGGACCTCTATTTACACCAGCTTCCCAGTTTAGATGAGAAGGCCGTACAAAACGAGTTGACGGCTGATGTAGCTACGCTTTCTATCTCATTTGCTCGCCGCACGGCAAGTTCAGGACTGGAGTTGCGCAATGCTGATGCCAGCATCCCCGCCTCCTTGTAGTCATAGAGATTAGCGAACTTGTACACTTCCGCCTTCAGGTTGGCCTTGATGGTGTGTCCCGTGAATATATCAAAGCGACGACGGCTCTCCCCCGAGTAATATTCACGGATATGCTGACTCAGCGGTTTTGTGCTATCCGCCATGATACGCTTGCCGATGTTGAAGCCATCGATATCACCGAGGATCTCCGCGCGCGTTGCCATGCCACCTTTCCCTGACAACTCGTACTTCCCGTTCTTCCAGGTGCCCGCGGGGCCTATGAGTGGGGAGGTTGGGTCTGAAATGCAAGTTACAATGCATTTAAATAACAATTTCAGATGATCTCACTAGAAAAAGATGCGTATAATTGTATCACAGTAACTCTTTATATTGAATCGTACTAGCGCGGTTCTGGAGAGGCGGGTGAACCCGCCGCACATGCACATGCACATGAAAACTTTCTAATACATCATGATAATAAGCAATTATATTAGTTTTTGTACTACAGTTTACCATATTTCTTCTGAGGGAGGTCGATTTTTCTCCAAATACCATGCATTGACCTTATATATGTTGGTTCCGGGTTGGGGGCGCTGCTTCCCAATTTGCACCACGTTGCGCCTCCTCTAATGTCAAATTATGAAACCACCTAATTCTGGTCCATTCACTTTAAATGATGCTAGGTCGATGGAGGAGAAAAAAAACGCGGATATTACCTCTGCTGTTTCTCAGCCCCGACTGACCCAGATCCCCGGAAAGTGTCGTAGCGAATAAGTTGTCCATCCCCATAAACTTCTGGTTGTCATAGCCAGCTGTGGCCCCTGTTATAACGTGTCCTGCAAATACACAACAAACAGATATCAACGCTCGTTTGTTTCAGTGGTATTATAGTTTCAGTCGCCTTATGGACATATCTCCACCCGTATTTAACGCCACAGTTGGGCCTTGTGGGTACTGCAAATGTTTCATTTACTTGAGGGTACGGTCACGAATATTGTTTATATGTTAAGGTGTATCTCGAGAATTGTACCTTTTTTAAGTTAAACACAAGATCCATCTTTTACACCACGGCGATACCAGGTCCCAAGAGCTGTCAGAGTAACTAACGAATTCCCCCTAAGTGAAATGGGGCATGTAATTACCATAACTACCCTCAACTATAAGTGTCTGCTGGCCCGTACGATGGTTGACATCAAGTTCGGAGGAGTGTTGCAGTAAGAGCTAGGTAGGGACGTCGGTCTTGCTTCCGACACGTCGTCTTTAGTAACAAACACAGGTGAAGAATAATTAAGTCCCTCGATCCATGCCATTCTCATTCATTAGAGGTTCGGTCATAATAAATCTATTGGTACGCATAGCATCATCACTCTGGTAAACGCAAATGCTCCGTGCATGGCTAAGTTACAGCACGGATAAATATATGCAGCATAACATAAAGATTAAAGTGTGACCTTGAATTTGGCGTAGGGTCGTGGCCCTCGTGGGTCTTGCACGCATTTAAGTATGCCCACATTTTGGGGCATCAAACAGACGAATTTAGAGAACACACTGTATACACACACGATACAAACTCATAAGCACGACATGGTGCGGTTGGCGTACGTAGGCATTAAACCACACCTGACATATTTTCATTCGACCGAAACCGTAGCTTACTGTATATAAGACCAGATATAAGAATATTAAAATGTATCATTTCTTGTGTATTCACCTAGTGCGACGGTCTCGCCATTGACCTTGATGACCCCGAGCTCGGCGCCGCCCTTGAACCTGTGGTCCATCATTTCGCGGAGCTGGTCAAACGTCCCCTTCTGCGCCGGCGTCATCGTGAATCCCTCCACGTCCCGCCCTGCCAACGGAATCGGGTTGTTCACATTCAACATCATTTTCCACAAAGAGCTGTCGTAGCGGCCGACCAGCATTCTTAGCTTGTGGGCCATCTGGTCGGGCGGAAGATCCGGCAGAAGGGCCTCTAGTTTCTCTAGCTGATACATAAACTGTGCGTACGTCATTTTCTTGGCATCCTTGTCCTCTTTTGGTTCAGGCACGGGTGTGGCCGGGGTGGGCGTTGGTGTTGTTGGTGGTGGTGGTGGGAGAGGCGCAGGGGCTCGTCCGCCACTGCCGCCACCAGGAGAGATTGGGAAGCGAAAATCAGAAAACAACGGTGGACTGGGAGGACGTCTGGCCGTAACAACGACAGTATCTGGAGATAAAAAAATGTTTCATTCTTTGAGCTCATGCACTTTGTTGGTACCGATCTCAAAATGATTAAAAAGCATCAACATACTTATATAAAATATAAAGTATTAACACTTTATAATATGTCTGATGAATATTGACATGTTTGGAGTAAAGCAGACATGCTACTGCCTAAAACATACCAAACACGGTAATATCGCCGCCGCCGCCGCCGCCGCCCCCACTTCTAATGCCACCACCTCCTGCTCGAGATCCGCCAAAACTACTTCCTCCAGCCATGTTTCCCCCTCCCCCGCCGCCGCCCCGACCTCCGCTGCTACAAGAATCTGATTGCCGCTTTACGCGAGACAATGTCCGCATCTCTTTTATGTGACTCACAACATGAAGACTGTAAGGTAGAGCATTCATATTTTATTTTATATAATGGAAAAATAAGTATACACATTAACTATAATGCATAGGCGGTCCAGGGGGGGGGGGGCGGACCCGGCGCCCTCCCCCCCCTAAAATTTTCCAAGTATATGTATAAATTATCAATATCGTTCTATCATTGTAGATAGCTTTTAAGGTTATGATTTGCTCCACACAAAAAAATAGATCTCGATTTACCGTGGTTGTATCGAACATCTATTTGGCCACATTGGACTCTTACGAAACATAATTGGTCCGAGACGTTGTGGAACGCTCTTATCGATTAAATTATCTATTATGACGTATTCAGTAGAATGTGTTAGCGTTTGGCTATCCTCCGTTTTTACGGCTTTACGCAGGAAGTTAAACGCCGTTCAATCGGACACATGCGTAGTTTTGTAGTGAATATCGGACGGCTGAAATACATGCGGTAATCCGATAATATGAAACAAGATTAACTTAAGAGACCAAATACACGAGAATTCAGACTACTTGCTTAAAGCAGACACGTTCACTCGGTGTCACTGAACAAACATTAAAGTTTGCCCAATAACTGTATGAATTACTTTTTCAATTTTACCAAGGTCTTTCAATTTATGCGGGGGAAAAAACTTGATCTATAGGGAGGTGACGATCAGCTTAACGGCGTTACTACGTTACAAAGTGTCTCTCGCAGTTCAAGCTTTGTAAAAACAGTGTAAACTATGGAACGCCGGGGCGCAATGCTTCTTGCGAAATGCGAAATACTTCATGCTTTTTGCATAATGCTTAATGTTTTTTTGCAAAACGCTTAATGCTTTATGCGAAATGCTTTTTGCGAATTGCTTAATGCGAAATTCTTTTTGCGAAATGCGAAAAGCTTCGATTCAATATTTTTTACCGTTGTTAGCATAACTTGAGCAGAATCTTTTTGTATGAAATGAAAAAAGGAACTTTCACATTAATTTGAAAAATACTTTTATCTGCATGTAATTGAGTTGAAAAATAATACGTTTGTTGCGTCTATTCATTAGAATAACATATATAAACACACCAATACAATACAATATTCAGAAACGGTAAAGTAAAGAGGTGTCCTAGAGAAAATATGCCAGAAAGTCAGTTAGATTGCGAATAGCAAGATGTGCAACTCTGTATATTGCTGTAATTGCTGCGTTAGGTTAGAAAGAGTATCGTTTCTTCCACCGTATAATAATATTTCTGTAGCAGTATCAGTAGCCTTTGTCTTACATCCCCTTCACTGCCGGGAGCAGTCCGGAACGTGCACAATATTTCGTCCGATTCAATTTGATTGTGTTATGCCATATGCGAAATGCTTTTTGGGAAATGATTTTTGTGCAAAATGCGAGATGCTAATGCCTAAATGCTTTTAAAATGCTTCATGCGAAATGCAAAGGAAATCCGTTATTCAGGAGGTGTTACTATATTTAGATTTCACATAGCACGAGCTTCCGTAATTCCGTACCCGGCCATTCGATTGGTCGAAAATGAAACTATTGTTCTATATATAGCATTTGCATAACGCATTTCGCAAGAAGCATTGAGCCCCGGCGTTCCATAGTAAACACATGCAATAGTTTAAGAGCTTGAGGCCGTCGCGAAGGCCTCCGACCCCCTGAATTACCATGAAAACACATGGGGGCCTTAGCGGCCAACAGAAGTCAATTTCAGAAGTTACGCCCCCCCCCCCCCCTAACTGAGAAACCTGGATCCGCCTCTGTAATGGTACCTCCTCCTGTATACAAGTAAATCTTTGTGATTCTAGTTTCATTAGAATCAACTAACGTAATTTAAGTAAGAAAACGTCTTACCCCTGTTTAACTGCAATAGTTTCCAAAAATGCCCTTTTCTCGCGTGAGAGATGTTTAAAGCTTGCCCAGCCATTTGTCCCCTTCCCGAGACAGACAACAGTTACAAACACAAGCCAAGCACATACTCCCCTGCTATGCGTCCACATGTTCTTGGGTTTATTTTTTTTAATATATGTATTAGATCAGATCGGTGTGGCTTGGTCCCTGTTTATATACTGATACTTCGAAAAGTGAAAACAACGAGATCCGCTTGAAGCTGTGTCTTCCGCGAAATATTAATATGAGGGGAATTCCCAAATTACCAATCATAACCTAAATTGACTAATATTTAAGCCGAAGTAAAACAACAGTAAATATATCATTAGTATGTAAGCCAGCTTACAGTAACTCTAGGTTATCGTGATCTACTTGTGGTTAACTATTATATCATGTGTTTAGATTCATCATAAGTGTTTAGATTCATCATGAATGTTGACATCATTAATGCAAAATGAATTGTGCTGGAACTTATATATTGTCTCAAATACATTCTTGTCCGGTATGATTTGACTGAAACTACATCGTAATTAAGGTTAAACACCCATCACCATAGAATATTCCTGATAGTGATTGACCCAATATAAAGTTGGTATCATTTGAAAGAATATAGCAATACTTTAGAAAAACACCACTTATATTTACTGCATACAGTTGTATGAATTTGCGAATCTGGACAACTGGCACCTGATGATGATGATGAGGGTGATGATGATGATGTGACGGTGGTGGTGTTGATGATGATGATGATGATGATGATGATGATGATGATGATGATGATGATGATGATGATGATGATGATGATGATGATTATGATGGTGGTGGTGGTGGTGGTGGTGTGGTGGTGGTGGTGGTGGTGGTGGTGGTGGTGTTGTTGGTGGTGGTAGTGGAGGTGATAATGCTGCTGCTGATGGTGATGCTGCTGCTGATGATGATGGTGATGGTGGTGTTGGTGGTGGTGATGCTGCTGCTGCTGATGATGATGATGATGAACGTTGGGGTCTATTACAATAATTTCAGCCGATAATTTTATTTGACATTCTTCAAATATTTGGCTGTTCCGTTAGGTTGATTCACATGAAATTTAAAATATTTACATTGAAAATGCATTAGATGAGCACATATCCTTACAATTAGCTGCTAAACAAAGTGACAAATAATTGTTAAACCTTATATGATATTCTTTTTTCTAAATTTCATACCTAATGGAAGAAAATTGAGATACCAATTATTTTTAGTCAGCAAATGGAATAGCGGAAGTTCAATTAGTCATCATCCGGAAAAAACAACAAATGAACAGTTGATATTAAATTTTACAGTAAGTTTCTACATTTAGTACATGAAACGTATATTTACTGGTCATATGATACATTCTTTATCACAACGTTTTTACTTGCCTTAGAAGCAAATGTTCGAAACATTTTTTTCATTCACGTTCAATTATTTTGACGCATATTTCGTTGTTGTTTATCTACCCCACCCAAAATGGCAAATTCTATGGTCGTTCGGCATTCTTGTTTCAGGAATTGTTTTCTCCAATTTGATGACAGAGATAAATTCAAAATTCCATTAATATGAATTCTCTAGATACAATTTGTTTCCTTATAAATCCACACTTGCCTGGCATAGGAACTATGTTCGGCCAATCTAGAATACTGGTTGAGAAGCAGTTTCCGACAGAAAGCAGTTTCCGACAAATCGCTTTTTTGCGCACTTTCTTTTGATCTTCATAAAGAAGGTATTGCAATTCAATTATATGGTTACTAGGCAATCAAAAGTTGAAGTTTTTACCGAGACACGTAAATAACTTTTATTATTATTTAATGTTTAATGTTTATTTTTCAATTTGTACACAAACTTGCACGTGGGGGATCGTCACGCGCAGCGCATTGCGCATGCGTGTAAACCTAATTTGCATATCTATGAATAGCTACAAGGTTGTCCTTAATTGACTTATACAAACGATGATCATTGTGTACATATTTGTAAACACTGTTGTCATGCTAGTTTCACACCCATATTCACTAAAATGATTACTAACACAAGTTCTTAGTAGAAATGAAACAAAATATCATTGATATTTAGTGTCTGCCTGATTTCCAGAATGATGATTGACTGGCGTAAGTTTTTAGGTTTAATTTTTGGTAAATGCTGAAAAATTAAATAATAGTTCTCGTATTATAGTCTTCTATTTAGTATATTGAATAAATGGATAAAAAAAAACACACAATAGGCACCTAAAATCTGCCGCGTATTTGATTTGTCGGAAACTGCTTCTCGTCAACAGCTAATCAGAACAGTATAAGTACCCTCTTGGTGCCCCCATTAGATACACTATATGTGACGTCACACATGTGAAAAATATATGAACAATAGCAGCTTGAGCTGTAGTTATCTAAAATGTGAACAATTTTAGTAGGAATTTTAACACGTATGAATAAATCAACAAACACTTGTAAAAACTGTCGGAAACTGCTTCTCAACCAGTACCGGCTAGAATAGCACAATACATTTTTGGCAAAAATACATTGCTGCTGTGCCGTTGGAGCGATTGTAAATCACAGGGATAAATTCATAGGTTGGTATTTGTGACACCGCATTCGTCTGTTGTTACCGCGTACCACCTCTGAAAACATGGTTCGTGGTATATTGCTCAATGCAGTGATACAGCTTACCAAGACATAGTGGTATATTGACAGGTGTTGCTGGTACAAAATGGCTTCACCCGATTGTGAGGTTAAACAATCTAATTCCCCACGCTTGATAATTAGGTCGCTGGAATATTAAGTGTTTGTTAAAGCATTTTTGGAAAGAAGTTAATTGATACTAAAATACGGGTGCAGGACGAAGTGAACCATTTCACAAGTGAACCAGTTCCTAAGTGTACCATTTCAGGACCAAGTGAACCACATATGTATTATATAGTGGCTATTGTGTGATGGCACACTGTCTGAAAGGTGATAATAACTAGTAATTATCGCCATTTGAATGCAAGACTCAAGAGTAATTACCAATTAATAAGGCCAATTAAAATTAAAGTACAATTATCCATTAATTACACCCACACTTATTTGTTTTTGGGACATGATTGAGGTGTAAATAACAAACATAGATAATTTTTTGAAAATATATGAAATAAAATTCAACAAAGTATGATGTATTGATAATATATTCATTATAAGGATTAAATAAAAAGGTATTTTGTTTTTCATTTTTCTTTTCCTTTTTTCAAAACATTGTTATATCAAAATACATAATTCTAATAAATAAACACTTAGATATGATTAACAATTTATTCATATTATTTATTAAATCATTTATACTCAGGAAAATAAACTCTGAAACATAATATTACATTAAGAGAATATTCACTATATAACATATAGATGGTTCACTTCGTCTCACCAAGTGGTTCACTTAGTCCTGGTTCACTTGGGAAGTGGTTCACTTCGTCCTACATTCCTAAAATACACCTAATGAGTTTGCATAAGTAGATCTGTTCGTTATATACGGGTCATTGTTGTAAGAGCAGAGGTCATTGTATGTTTTTGTAGGTGTCAAAACTAATAAAACAAAAATTGAATTTAGTCTTCATTTAAAAAGTTATCATTGCACAAAGTGTTTGTTTAAATGTGATTTGTTATGTGTTAAATTCATTTACTCCTCTATGAATAATTGATAATGGTTAATGTGTCACATACAGACACAATAGTTCAGAAATTATTCATATAAATCCTTATGTACACTGTGAGTTGAAAGTTTTTACCAGCGATTTATTTGTTTATGTGTGGGTAAATGCCAAATGAATATTGTCCTGCCTTTGTAAAAATTAACATTGAGTCATTGCTATGATTTTTGCCTCTGTTTTTATTTCATCTTAAAGCAGCCAACATTTAGGTTTAGTCATCATTATTATTTTTGTTCTTTGTGAATATTCAATATTCACAAAGAACAAAAATAATAATGATGACTAAACCTTTCCTAACGCAGAGAAAACATATTTAATTCTTTATTTTTTTTCTGCAGATTTTGTAATTTTTCACCATACCCTGCGATATAAGCATTTCACTCACCAATTAATTTCTATAATTTGCACTGCATCGAGTCAATGTTTCATGAAACATACCTATGTAAGAAATGTATTTAAAATTATTAAATGAATAATCAAAAAGTGGGGCTCTAGCTAACTTGAGCTTCCATTTTTTTCTTTTTTAAGAAAACCTGTATATAATGCATTAAATTCATATTTTCTGCGAAACTAGGTTCTTTCTTTTTAAAATGCTGTTGTTTAAGCCGATCTACCCCCAATGTCTGAGTGGGGATGTTATCTGTATACCTTGTACCTGCTCTGGTAACATCAGTCTGTTAGTAACCATTTTATTCCAGGCACCAGTGTTTTCAATGCCTTGTGATGACATGCCCTGGATTAATTTACGTTTTTGGGCATGGCCATTTACATCAGCTCAATTTTGTATTAGTAACCTGTATGTAAATATTCCAGCAAATCAACAGAACTCATTTATACTTCAAACTGAAAATTTAAAGAATAAATGTTAATTTTCTTTCCATCAGATTATCACCATGGGGACTCTCAACATAAAATGGGATCCAAAGAACCTAGAAATTCGCACCAAGTCCGTGGAGAAGACGCTTGAACCACTTGTGACACAGGTAAAAACTAGTTGTGATTATATTGCACGTAATAACTGAATGAAGAACTCTGTCCAGTACTAACAGTGCTTTAAATCTTATATGGAAAATAATGCTGTAGATTTGAAAAAATAATGCTGTAGA
The DNA here is from genome assembly GCF_026914265.1 of Mya arenaria. Taxonomy (NCBI): domain Eukaryota; kingdom Metazoa; phylum Mollusca; class Bivalvia; order Myida; family Myidae; genus Mya; species Mya arenaria. The sequence goes on along the minus strand of NC_069133.1, from coordinate 66,805,242 downwards.
TTTGAAATTAAATATTTTTATTATATCTATATGAAAGGGCTTATACATGTAATTTTTATTGTATCTTCTATTGTCAACTTATTATTAACATGCTGTATTTATATCAAACAGGTAACAACACTTGTTAACCAGAAAGGACCCTCAACCAAGAAGAAAGGCCGCTCCAAGAAGGGAAATGTGTTGGCTGCAGCTGTACAGCAGGCCACCCACAACTTCGTGGAGCAGGGAGAAGATATTGCTAATGAAAACCCTGATGTGAAAGAAGACATGCTTGCTGCTGTCGAGGAAGTCAGGAAAACTGGTACTTATAATGAGGCCCATTAAGGCCACCACTTAAAATTAGCCTTTTCTCATATCCAAGAATAAATGATGTAGTCAGTTGGGTTTACTAAAAAAATATTCTGTTTTATATAATTATCAGAGTTAAATAAACAAAGGAGAATGGAAAGCTGGACCAGAAATGATTTACACATATGAAGTTTTAGTCCAGTACCATGTTCATGTCATTGTTGAAGTATCTGTAGTTATTTCTGATAACATTAATAATTGAAAGTGCAACTTCAAAGATTTTAACCATTTTTGATTGCACAATTTACAGTCATGTGCATGAATGTAATTCTGTTTCTTTTATTTAATTTTATGTTAAATTGTATGCTTAGTCATGGGCCATGAAAACAATTCTTAAAACTTGTCCTCTCATGTCAGGTGATGCTATGGGCCTGGCATCATCAGAGTTTGCTGCTGACCCTTGCTCATCAATGAAGCGTGGGGCAATGGTTCGGGCGGCCAGGGCCCTGCTGTCGGCGGTCACCCGTCTCCTTATTCTGGCCGACATGGTAGACGTGCACCTTCTATTGAAATCACTCAGAGTGGTAGGTACATCTTTTCAGTCTGTTTTATGCTTACAAGTTATACGATTGACCTGCAATCAGCCATAGACATGTACTTTTGTACACAATCCAGGGTCAGAAAGTTGCTTGGCTACTCTAGGTATACATGTCTTCCTATGTTTCCTAAATCTGTTTTCTATGAAGGAGTAGTACTGTATAACTGTATACTATATTCAATATTATTAATGGAGTATTGAGTCACATCTCAAAAGAGAGAAGTAATAATATTGATCTTTACCTTTTCAATCTTTACTTTGACATATGTATTATTATAGTATGTGTTGTTTCAATGTTTTTTCATATGGTAAATATTAATGTCTATACTAATTCACGCAATGTTTGATACTATCATCATGTTTAAGTTTGGTTGCATCACTCTCCAACTTCCTTTATAGTCTAATTGACTTTGTTCTGTGTAAAAAAAAATATATGCTGCAGTATTAATTTAATGATGATCTCTGTGTATTTTATATGTAGGTTGAGAATGATCTTGACCGTATTCGTAATGCGTCAAGCCAGCAGGAGTTGATGGACAGCTTCAAGGAGTTTGGAAAGAGTGTCGTGGAGCTGTCAGAGAGGGCTGCCCAAAGACAGGCTGTAAGTAGATGATTGGTTGGTAGCTTAAATTACATTGAAGTTTGATAGAATTATACCTTTGAAATTAGAAAAAAAGTTTAAAGTGCTGACAGGGCTTCTGTTAAAGGAAGTTTGGAAGTATATTACTCCTTAGAAATGGGTTAAAACTTCCAAAATTGATTCTTTGGAAGTATGAAAACTTCCATAAATTAGAAGAAAACTTCCTAAGTTGAAAACTTGGAAGTTCAAAATATCAAACCCTTTTGTCAATATTACTTTTATGGTCACAATTTCAATCAGTTTAACTATTTTAAGTAAAATTAATTATTATAATACATAAGTCTGTGAATTTAGCAAGTTAAAGTTGCAAATTATTTGATTTTTATTATATACTTGTTGAAAAATAATTGAAAAAGATATTGTATGCGGGAGACTTAAACTTCCACTTTTCAGTATAAAACTTCCAAAATTGATAGGAAGTTCATACTTCGAGTGTCAAATTATTAATGGAAGCCCTGGCTGACATTTATTTCATCATTTGTCATGCAGTAAAATGTTTTGAGTTACTGGATAAAAGCATTACACAGTATATCCTTAGAAAGCCAATTTATAAGTCCTATATGCCCTTGCCTTTTCAAGAGTATATACTATGAGAGCAAAATGGATCCATTAGAGTGTTAATGCATAACAGTGTGCTGGTGATTGTGGGAGACCATATATATGTACATATGACCACCTGTATGGATTTCAGGACTTGAAGGATCCGAGGCGGAGGGATGACTTGGCGGCCTCCCGGGCCACACTAAAGAAGAGCAGCATGATGCTCCTTACTGCCTCTAAGGTACATATACTGTGTATATCGGCTGTTATGATACGGTACATTACAATTTTTAACAAACATTGTAACTACTGTGTGTACATGTTAAATGGAAACAATGACCCCCTTGTTCAGAACTTAGTTAAACTTAAATACATAGTTTAATAACAAATTTCTGAACAATATCACTTTATGATGTAACATTGTAGAATACAACACATTTACCTCTTGATTTTTGCAATACAGAAAAGAGTAAATTTCCCAAACAAAAGAGAAGTACTAGTTAATATTTTAATTTGTATATATGTGTACTGTTGAACTTTTCAAACATACTTGCATGAACAATTTAAAGCAGTTATGCTAGGAATTACATATTGGTTGAAATCATAGTCGATCATCTAAAATGATCAGTCAAGTCATTTCATGATTTTTAGATTAGTTAATTGAAATCTTAAGTTCATATTTTTTTTGAAGATAAACATACTAAACAAAGAATAAAAATGAACAAAAATAATATAATTTTCAAGTAGTAGGGTATTTCAATGACAATATTATTTTTAACACCTACTCCCGTGACCACAATCTTGTTAAAGGTGGGCTTTTGTGATCACAAGAAAAATGCAATACATCAATGTTACAACTTGTTATTCATTGTCTAGGCGTATGTGCGACATCCAGAGCTAGCAGCAGCAAGGGCCAATAGAGATTGGGCATATGAGCAGCTGTGTAACGCCGTCAACACAATATCTGGGGTTGCCCAGGCAACAGGACAGTCCAGTGCACATCCGTATGAGGGGGCAGGAGAACTCGCAGCTGCATTAGATGAACTTATGGTGGGTCTCATGTTGAACCTGCTTGTTCCCAGCCTTTACAGTGTTTAGATTGTAAAAATTTAATCTGATACATTACTTCTTTTTCCGCTGTTTGTTTTTATTGGTAAGGGACTCAAATTTACAAGAACATAACAAGAGCAGCTAAGCATTGCCAAAACATCAAGCAAGAACACACTCTAAAAGATGTACTTTTCTGTCAATCTTTCTGTCATGTAGAACATGAAAATTCAACTTCCAATATTTCAGTTGTTTAATAGACAAACATTATGATTTCAATTCAGCAAAAGGTGATCATGGATCCTCTCACATACAATGAGGTTCGAACGCGTCCCTCCCTCGAGGAGAGATTGGAGAGTATCATCAGCGGAGCCGCACTCATGGCCGACTCAGCGTGCACAAGAGACGACAGACGGGAGAGGATTGTACAGGAGTGTAACGCTGTCAGACAGGCACTACAGGATCTCCTCACTGAGTACATGAACAATGTAAGTACTGAAAACACAAGTTCTATGAAAAATCTTGACAAGTTATTGATAACAATTACTCAAAACGAAAAATGAAATTATTGTGGTTTAGTTCTGAAATATACAAATTGAAATTATGTTTCCCTCATATGTTTTGAATATGGAAGAAATCAGGATGATAAGAGAGATTTCTCATCTTTTGTAACAAAAAAAGGTAGACTTGTTATGTAAGCAGTAAAGATATACGGACAATAATGAGTAAAACTAATATCTGAAGTATATACCATCTTTTACGATAAGTTACCATTTTTGCAAGTTGTCTCAATACTCAATGATGTTTGAATTAAAGTGTAGGCCAAAGTTCCCTATCAGAAAGACGAGGTTTAAGGTACAGTTACTGGCCTTGCTTAAGCATGAAAGTTCAGATTGTTATATTTGAAAGATACAGTCACATCATTTGTTATATATCCATAGATGTCTTTTCAATCTTGTGTTCTGTTACATATCCCCCCCTAAACTGTGTCCTCATGTCCAGGAAAGAATGTTACTAATTTCATGTTATGGCATGAGAAATGAATTGATTTATGTATACATGTTTTAGGTGTTGAACTGTGTATTGTTACAATCTACTAACACAGTTGCTGAATTGTTATCGAAACAAATTAAATGTTTGATTTAGACTCAATAACATAGCAAAATATAACACAACTGTTATTTTCAATGTATTAAAAAAATGAAGCAGGTTTGTTCACGTATTAGTTATGCATGAAGAACATTTCTTCGTTTCTGTTCACAGACATTGATGATGCTAGTACACCATGTATTTATACCTTGACAATAGTGAACGTTAGAAAATAAGAACATGTATTCCTTAAGCATTCATGCAACTATAGAGGGATGTGGATATGTCTTGGATAAGTAATTTTATACATGTTTTGTTAAGACAGACATCCATGTAAAACAAATATTAGGTCTGGCCTATTTCTGTATTTTGCTTATATTTATGTGAAAATTTAAGCCTGAAATAGCCATATTTTTTTGCTCTTCTTGGTGAGCAAATATTCATTATAACTATTGTCTATTACTCTCAGAACTATATCATTTACCAGCAAGTTAAACCATGTACCCTTGTATGTTCCAGGCTGGTAGATCTGAGCCGAGTGAAGCCTTGGAGAGGGCCATTGACAACATGCAGAAGAAGACCAAGGACCTACGGAGACAGGTGTGTAGGAATATTGTTCAAGGGTAAAATGTAATTGAGGGAAACAAAGGGCTAGCTAGAGCATTGTAGCCTCTAGATATTACTTAGCTTATCTCTTTCGGAGAACAAAAGTCGAGGTATTGTCATAGCCTTGATGTCATTGCTGTCGTCTTTGTAGTGCAAACACTTACACCACTTTATCTTCTAATGAAACTTGGTACACATGTTAGCAGATACAATATGCACATGTACAGCAAGTCCCATAACTCTGAATTTGATAACTGTTGAGTTATGCCCCTTTTCGACTGAAAAACAACAGACTAGCCTTCACTCTGCTATTGATATTTTTTTGGTTTTTATACTACTCGCCCCAGCGTCGGCGTCGGTGTCCGGTTAAAGTTTTAGGGCAAGTTGGGATTTTCACTTATAAGTCCAATACCTTTCATTCAATTGAGTTTATACTTCACACAGTTGTTCAGGGCCATCACATGATGAGGTTAGATAACTCCATATTATTCTTTACACAGAATATGGCCCCTGATTGACTATGGAACTTAGGTTAAAGTTTTAGGGCAGGTTGGGATATTTATAAATAACTTCTATACCCTTTGTACAATTGACTTAATACTTTACACAGTTGTTCAGGACCATCACACAATGAGGCAACATATCTCCATATTATCCTTAATACAAGTTATGGCCCCTGATTGACTTAGGTTAAAGTTTAAGGGCAGGTTAAAGTTTTAGGGCAAGTTGGGATTTTCACTTAAAACTCCAATACCATTCATTCAATTGACTTAATACTTCACACAGTTGTTCAGAGCCATCACATAATGAGGTTAGATAACTCCATATTATCTTTTATACAAATTATGGCCCCTGAATGACTATGGAACTTAGGTTAAAGTTTTAGGGCAGGTTGGGATATTTATTAATAACTTCTATACCCTTCATTCAATTGACTTAATACTTCACACAATTGTTCAGGACCATCACCCAATGAGGTTACATAACTCCATATCCTTAATACAAGTTGTGGCCCCTGTTTGACTTAGGTTAAAGTTTTAGGAGGGTAAAGGTTAAGGGCAAGTTGGGATTTTAATAAAAAAAACTTCTATACCTTTCATTCAATGCACTTAAAAATTCAAAATTATTTACAACCATCTTACAACAAGAAACATAACTCCATTTTTACCCTAAATACAAATTATGTCTCTTGAATATTTTTTTTATTTCTTTTGACAGGCACATTTTTACATTGAATCTTAACCATTTTTTTACCAAGGGAAAACAAGGAGGGCGATGCTATATGGCCCTTGAACTTTTTTTATTATTATTTTTTTTTTTTTAATTTTATTTTAATTTCTTTTGAAAGGCATATTTGTATATTCTTTACCACATTTTCATAATGGGAAATCAAGTTATTTGAATGACTTGCGTCATTTTTCGGGTGGTGGGAGGGCAGCATCAAAGTCACCTTATGTATTGAATAATTTTAGTTAGGTTTGAAATAAACAGACCAAACTTGGTAATATTACAACGAGGCGAAGTAGCGCGCGCTGTCTTTCGACAGCTCTTGTTGATTTCCTTCTAAAATATTGATAGATTTATTTTGATTTTCATTTGGTCATCCATTAATACAAAATCATGTCATAGCATTAGTATAAAAGTTTGCATTTCTTTCAAACTTGAAAATAACTTGTATGACAATTAACTTTGTCTGAAAAATCATTTAAAAAAAAAAAGTCTAGAAAAAGTGCATAACACATCTTATGTTTATTCTAAAACAAAATGAAATTTTAACCTTTTACTTTGTGACTGTATTACAGCTACGTAAAGCAGTTGTCGACCATGTGTCAGACTCTTTCCTTGAGACCAATGTGCCGTTGCTTGTGCTGATTGAGGCTGCCAAGGCCGGGGATGAGAAGGGAGTGGAGGAATACGCCGTTGTGTTTGCTGATCATGCTAACAAACTGGTCGAGGTCAGTAAATGGAAGGGTTGATTCAGATTAACCTGGTTAATCAACTTTATATTTAGCTCTTGCATAAAATTTGAATTTGAAGAAAAAACAAATATTAATTTAAATTCTTGTTTAATGGTAAGATAAGTGGATAAAAGATTTATTATGGGCATCATTAAATTATTATCAGTGTGACCAAGTGCCTTATAAACAATGTACATTGAAGCACATTTTTTGTCTGTACCAAGTAGCAAAGACCCTCCTTTATAGAAGTAAAGCGTATGATATGTGTGATTTCAGGTGGCAAACCTGGCATGTTCCATGTCCAGCAATGAGGAGGGAGTGAAGATGGTTCGACTGGCAGCGGCTGAAATAGAAAAACTGTGCCCTCAGGTGATACTTGATTTCCACTTTGTGTGTTCATATAATCTTTTGAATTAGGACGTAGGATTTCCACAAAGCGTTTTGTTCCTCAATAGGTCTGTATACATTTATAACAGGTATTTTATCGTGTATTATCAACAAAATCTTAAGTACTTTTTAATATGTGCTAAACACTCAACATGCTGTTAACACACTTATTTTTCATCCTGTGTACCTACATTTTAGGCTTCCAACTATTAATACATATGTTACCCCCATTCACCCAGGTGATCAATGCAGCCCGTGTACTGGCAGCGAGGCCGAGGTCCAAGGTTGCCCTTGAGAACATGGACGTGTTCAAAGATGCCTGGGAAAACCAAGTTAGGCTGCTCACAGACGCTGTAGATGATATCACCACCATAGATGATTTCCTCGCTGTCTCAGGTGTGTCCGCACTCTTGTATTTTACAGAAGCATTCCGCTTGTAATTTATATAGGTACTGTCAACATTTCGATTCAGTATGGCTTCATCAATGTAATACTTTGAATTAAACAAAACTACATTTTAAAGAAACACTGTACTAATAAAATCATATATTCGATTCCAGAAAGCCACATTCTGGAGGATGTGAACAGGTGTGTGTTTGCCCTGCAAGAAGCAGATGCTGACACACTTGACCGCACTGCGGGAGCCATACGGGGCCGCTCCGCCCGCGTGTGTAATGTCGTGTCTGCTGAGATGGACAACTACGAGCCCGGGCCATACACCGACCGTGTCATGGAGGCAGTTATCCTGCTGCGGGACCAAGGTAAGAGGACATTTGATGACTTGAACAGAAACCGTATAATGATGTGGCTATACCGTATAATGATGTGGCTATAGCGTATAATGATGTGGCTATACCGTATAATGATGTGGCTATACCGTATAATGATGTGGCTATAGCGTATAATGATGTGGCTATACCGTATAATGATGTGGCTAAACCGTATAATGATGTGGCTATACCGTATAATGATGTGGCTATACCGTATAATGATGTGGCTATAGCCTTTTTGTAGAAGTGTCATAAGTATCTTTAATGTTTAACCTGACTGAAAACCTTTGATTGATATTCATTATGAAACTTGAAAAACTCAGTAAATGTTGCCTGTATGCTTCAGACATGTACAACTATACAGCATCACTCTTATTAACTTTTTGTTATAATCCTTTGATGAAATTTGAAACAAATGCGCATTAGTTGGTATCTGCTTCAGCTTCCTTTAGGTATCCTGTTAGTAAGATTTGTCAGATGAACTCTCTTTGAGTGAAAATTTAAAAGGACAAAAAGTATGCAAAACACTGACTTTCATTTTGCTACATGTTATTTTGTTCTTTTAGTGATGCCAAACTTTGCTGAGAAGGTTGAGATTGCTGTAGATGCCCTTTCCCAGAATGCACCTGAGCGTATAGATGACAATGAGTTCATTGATGCCAGCAGACTTGTGTATGACGGTGTACGAGACATCAGACAGGCAGTGCTTATGAACAGGGTAGGGTATATGTGTACTTTCCTGTAGCCTTATGTTCAATTAAGATTATAAAATCATTATTTAGTATTAAAAAGTATTATAACTCCTGTTAATTGAGGTTGTCAAGATTTAATCTATTGATATAAAACACAAAAAGCATGTATGTATCAAGGTCAATTGACCAGTCACCAGATGTCAATCAAACAATCAATTGACCAATAACAGGATTATGTTTTATTGAAGCACATGGTGGCATTATCCAATGGATGATCTGAAAAACCTCGCCGAATGATCTGGACAAGTTGCAGGAATGGGTGTGGCGACTGGTCAACCACTTTAGTTCATGTTTATGGAATTATTTTTGCTTGACAAGACTTATGTTGATGATCACCACAATGTTGTTGTTGTTGTTACATTCCAGGCGCCGGAGGACCTGGACACAGACACAGACCTGGAGGATGAGGTTGATCACTATGACACACGATCTAGATGTAAGTACACTATTCACATCATTAAAAAATCATAGCTTTTAATCATTCACAGGGCATAAAATATCAATCAATGAATGGGATCCTTTGGATTTGGGCGATGTTCTTTTATAAGTAAAAACTGATGTTATTTGTGTTTGGTAATACAGGAAAAATAAATAGAATAATAGAATGATATAATTTAATGTCTGAAGTGTTAGGATAGAGTCATGATGCGTTGTTGAACCTCTGTCTTACAACGCATTACCTTATCGTTTCAATGACTATATCGTATACATTGTACAGCGAGTTACCAGACGGACGTGGATGACATCCATGGGAAGTCTGACCGGGCCATGATGAGAGCCCTGCCACAAGAGGAGAAGGAACAGATTCAGGTATGTGCCGGCTTATATACATGTACATGTATTATCATGTTGCAAAAGTTTTAAGTGGTTTACAAGCCTTGAAGGGTCCTGTAAACCACAACTGTGTTTGCATGTATGTTTGTATTTGCTTAACTATTTGACTACTGGATTTGTCCTTGTAGTTTTCATTATATCATTGTATAATGAAGTGTTATTTTTCAATTGAAAGTTTTATTTAATTTATTACAATGTTATAGTAGGTAACTTAAGGATGTTGCCATACATGTATATTGTGTTTTGTAGGCTCAGTTTGAAATGTTCCGTATGGAGAAGCAGAAGCTGGACATGGAGGTTGCCAAGTGGGACGACAGGGGCAATGACATCATCGTCATCGCCAAGCAGATGTGCATGATTATGATGGAGATGACTGACTTCACCAGGTAAACATGACCATGGTTGAGCTCATCCCCTACACTTTACAGCACTTTATCAACATTTCTGTAGTCAGTAAATATGACCAGAAATTAGTTTTGCTGAATAATGCTGTACATAAGTCATTTAATTTCATGTTTAATTTCTTGCTATGCATGTAATAGAAAGGAATATATGTTAACACATAGTTGATAACGATATTTATGTAATAGTGAGTTGTTTTACTAAGCATCTCCATGTTCATTCAGAGGTCGAGGCCCCTTAAAGAGCACCATGGATGTGATCAATGCAGCCAAGAAGATTTCTGAGGCTGGAACCAGTCTGGATGCTCTAGCTGTTAAAGTTGCAGAACAGGTACATATGTCATCTCAGTTGTTATGGTATAATATTGACACTCCTATTAAAATTTCTTAGCTGAACACATATAGATGAATGCAAAATCTTTGGAAAACTTCTAATTAAGCAAAACAACTTATATGATGTTTAATGCAGTAAAAGTGTATGTGTTGTTGATAAAACGTTTAACGTCATTGTTGCTGATGTGGATTATTAAAATGGAGAAGAGAAGACTACTTTTAATTAAGGGAATCATATTCATATGATGTTAGGTTAAAAATATATTATGCTGTGAATTAACCAGAATAAATAGTTTATAATTATACAAAGAATCCATGTTTTTCTTTCCACTCCAGTGTCCAGACTCTGCCTCCAAGAAGGACTTGATGGCATATCTACAGAGAATAGCCCTGTACTGCCACCAGCTGAACATTACCAGTAAAGTGAAGGCCGATGTACAGAGTGTTGGAGGAGAGCTGATTGTCTCTGGGGTGAGTTGGTTTAGCAATATTCACAATACTAGTATTACTTGATGAAAAATTAAACCAGGGCTTCCATTAAGAATATGAAACTGGAAGTATGAACTTCCCGTCCAACAATTTTTGAAGTTTTTCACTGAAATGTGGAAGTTTAATTGATCCAAATACAATCTTTTTCCACTATTTTTCAACTAATATGTTAAAAATCAAGTAATTTTCAACTTTAACTTGCCAAATTTAATAAAGCATTTTATTACAATTATTCATTTTACTTAGAGACTGATTAGAATTGTGACCATAAAATCAATGTTCACACATTATAGTTCTGATATTTTGAACTTCCAAGCTATTTACTTTCAAAGTTTTCTTTAAAATTATGGAAGTTTTTGTACTTCCAAGGAATCAATTTCTAGGGAGTAATATACTTCCAAACTTCTTTTAATGGAAAAATTAAACATCTTTAATGGTAATTTGATGTGTGTATAAAAGTCTCCTCCATTATTTTGGAGCACAGAGTGATGTTTAGTGTTGGAGGAGAGCTTTGTCTGGATGATTAAAGTTAAATTCATTAAGATTGTGAAATTGGTAAACTGCTGTTATATTTAATCAAGCGAACATTTTAAGGGTGAGTATTGGAGCTATCTAGTCTGTCAAGGTGGCGGTAAATTGTGCTTTTGTAAAAGTTTATAGATTGAACTATTTTTCACTGTTTAAGATTGATACCCAGTAAATGCAATCAAACATACTCATTGTATCATTGTTTCCCGGGTAAGTTTAAATAGCAACATCATAGAGGCACTGCTGCTTGGCCTTATGTGAAGGTAATAGAACAATGCCCAAAATAACTAAAACCTAATCAAGCCATTTACTCCTTGATTTCAGTTGGACAGTGCCACATCCCTTATCCAGGCAGCCAAGAATCTGATGAATGCTGTGGTGTTGACAGTGAAGGCCTGCTATGTCGCTTCTACCAAGGTACTGGAAACATCACTTTCATGCCTTTTTTAGCATTTCACTGGTATTTCTAAAACGTCTTAATTTCAAAATAATTTCAAGGTCAAATTTAAAGATATTTCTACTGTTTGCAATTGCAATTCAAGGTTTTGAAACATTGAATGAATGTGGCTTTTTCTCCTCCCAAAACGACCTAGTGAATTTTAAATTAAGTGCAAAAATGGCCTATCAATCAACTTGAAAGAAACACACATGAAAGAAACACACATGTACTGCTGTCTATGATATTGGTTCATTGTTTTCCATAACACAGAGAACTGCTTACCCTGCAAATTAGCAATACATGTACATTGTGAATTGATTTCACTTCAACAGACCAATTAAGTTGGTAGCTTTAAATTACATTGGCAACAATGGAACTCTTTGAAGAGATGAAACTGACAGGTGAAAGCTGCCATTAAAGTGGTGCAAGTTGAGCAACTCTTAGGTTACGATTGTGCTTTGTTGAACTGATTGACAACCATGCTTTAGTAAACAGTATTAATTTAATAATTGTTTTTGATACATGGGTCTACATACATGTGAAATTCGCTTTAAGTCTATGCATATGAACGTTTTGGTCATTATAAAGCAATTATATCGTATTACTTGAATTATGATGGCTCAAGATGTTTTATAAATACCGGCACTGATTTCTGTAAGTTTGAACAATACTCTTTCATATAAACAGTATGATAAAAAGTGATTAATTAAAGTCATTCTAATGTGCAATTATATGGACCCTTTATTGTAATGTTCAATTTACTTTGGACATTAGTAATATGAGACTGGTTAAATCAAATGACAGAATGGCAAGAAGAGGGGACCAATTTGGCTTTAATACATGTATTTTATCTTTAAAAAAGCTTGAAACAAAACTTCATGATTTGTATGTTTTGAATATGTAATAAATGTTTTCTCTTATTTTTCAGTACAAGAACACTGGAAAGATGGTAAGTTAAAAGTTGTTCAGAATACTCCGGGGAAAAACTCTTTCTCATTTAAATCAACTAAGGCTGTGTTTTTATCCAACAAATATACCTTTCTTTAACATTCAACCATGGCAAATACTAGACAGTTGTTGCCATGGTAGATGATAGTATGTCAAAATCATTAAGTAACTAACTGCTTCTGTACAACAACATGGACATGGGTTCATACAGTATGGTATGTGTTCTGGACTTTTGTTCTGGTGTGTACCAAGGAAATCATCAAAACAGTTATTTATATTGGCTTATAGCTGTTACAATTCTGCTAAAAAATAATATGTTTTACTTGAACTAAGTATTACAAAGAAGACAGGTTCTACTTATATCATATGTAAACTATATACATTTTATCAGTCTATACCATACTCACACTGAACACATCATTATTTTCTGCAGACAATCGTTGCATGGAAGATGAAGCCTCCAGAGAAGAAACCATTGGTTCGTCGGGACGAGGGACGTGAATATGGGCGCATCAGTCGGGCTGCAGGCAAGAAGAAGATTGAGCCAATCAAGGCTCTTTCAGACTTCCAGGAGATCGATAAAGACAGCTTTTGCTGATCTAGACTTTGTTTTTAGAATCAAGATTTTCAGTGATCATGATTGCTGTGTAAAATGGCTGATGAAATGAGACTTTGAAAGGTGTTACTCTAGCAATATTTGTTTTCTAACACACAATAAGCAGTGATAGAAAAGTGTACCAAAAACTAAAAACAAATGTATTCATAGTCAGTTAATTGTTTGTGGGACAGCATTAGCAGTCTTGATTTTTGGTTTACTGATTAGTATTTTTTATAAAAAAGGTAGACTTTTGAATAGTTTAAGTGCTTAGGATGTGCGTGTCCATCCTGTTAATTAATACAGCCTTTGTATATCTACTAACTGCTACAACAAATTTCTAAGGGTTTGTAACTTGTCTAAAAATAGTAATCATGTATTAACACCTTAAATGTCAACAAAAATATCTGACCTTAAAAACATGTGCAATGAACATCGAATTTAACATGACAGCATTACGTCATGCTGCTTATCATTTTGAGACACAAAATTGACAATTATCCTTCATTCAATTCTGGGAGTACTTGATGCGTAATTTGCCAACACTGTTGGTAAAAGTCTACATATTGTCTAGATGGATATATCTTGTAACCAGTTGAATTGGTAGCCAGTTATTTATTTACTATAAGTAAAGAATTACTTTCTGTTATAAATGTTGAGGAAAATGTATGCATAGGACAAACATGCTTGTAGACTTGTAGTGCTGGTGCAGGATAGTTTGAGCTTTATTCAGAAATAAAAGTTTTCTTTTTTCAAAATTACAATGGCTTGTACATGGATGTATCTACATACATGTGTGTCATACATGGGTCTCTTCATATAAAAACTACATATCCATGCCAGATCCATGTCAATTGTCAAAACACTTGTGTACTTGCATAGGGTAAATCACATCAGATTTGCTTCCTGTGCTGTTGTGTGGTGGGTACACTTGTATGTACAAGAACACTTAACTGTATTATTGTGTATTTTCTCACATACTGCTAACTTGTTATAGATACATGTACACTTAGTGTCAAGCTTCAGATCATTCTTTACTATTCCAAGTTAGGTAGGCATGCTTCAGTTCAAATATTTACTACCGTAATGTTTTTTATGTTAGTGAGGATGGGCTTGGGTTGGCCATCCAGAAAAAACTCACATATATTTACCGAAAGCTACATGTCTTGGTAGATTTGTGTTGTAGAAAAGGATTTCTTTGTTTTATTACAGAGTTTCTTTACAGTGATTTTATAAGGGTTATATAACTATTTAAAGCGTTAGATTTATATTTTTGTGATTTTTTTTTTATTAATTACAGTGTGATTTATTTAGTTGTGTATTTTATATGCATGCCACTAGAAACAATATTTTTACATTCTGTATGCCATGTCATTTTAATGGCATGATATCAATTTGAAGATTCATCATTCATTTTTACGAATCTCTGTGTAAATAATATCATTATTTATGTACAGATACATTGTATGTTCATTTTCTCCAGTTTTGTTAGTAATCTACCTTCATTGATTTTTGTTTCAAATTCTAAATTATTATATTTAACACAAACTATCCATATCAAGCATTTGAAGCATTTTACACGGTTGTGAACCTCTTTATGACTGAAATCATTTTCATTTACTTTATGAATAAACCCACTAACAGACCACTACCTTGTTGGCGATGTATTTTATACTCATTTTCTTAACTGCTGATACAAAATGAAAACCAGCGTATAGAATATTTCTAATGATCATCCTCTATTACAATCTTTTAAAAGTGGTTTCATATACATGTATATGTTTGATATAAAATCAACAGGTATGTTAAACAAAACAATAACAGAGACAAGTAATATCTAGAAGATAGTTATGTGGACGAGTTGAATGAACCTCTTTTAAAACCCTCCTGTATACATTGTATGTCAATGTTTATTTTAGAAAGCAAAGCACACACCAGTGTAATTTAGATCTTACATTAATGTCTTCAAACCCTCTCTTAAACGGTTTCATATTCTATTGACATAACATTGAATGACACGACTTCTGAAGTCATTACGTGATGTAATGAGGTGACTTGACGAGAATACGGCTAACCACCTCACATTACATGTACATTTTCAACCAATGCAAACAGAGTCTATATATTCTTCACAATTAATTATATTTAAACTCTCACTTCACAATGTAAAGTGGAGTTTACAGTATTTTGGAGTCAGGCGCGTCATCACGCCTGTGCGGCCTCCGTCCCCGTCATCACGCCTCCGTCCCATTTTCATGTCCCTTCCATAACTTTGTCATTCATGGTTGCATTTTGAAATAATTTGACAGAAAATACCACCATATGATAACAACATGTGCGAACGACCCGGGTTCATATCTTCCAGGTCAAGTTCACTGCGCTCCTAGGAACTCTGTCAGTTTTGCTATATAAGCCTTACTGATATTAGTTGTTCGTATGCAGCCCAGTACTAAGTCAGTCATGGTAGGATTTCGAAATAATTTTCATAAAATGTCGCGCACAGAACTCGGAACTCTAGTTATACTTAAAATGATTGCGATCAAATGCCTATAAACCCTTAAATCTTTTGTTGATAAAAATGTACATGCACACAATGTTTATCATCAAATGTGGAATAAGCCAACGAGTCTGTGCGTTTGGTCAGATCAGTTAAGTTTAACAGTTTAAAGTGACACTCCTATTCAAAATCAGTACATACACATGTACAACAAACATGAATTTGAGCGATACACCCTCAACTACTTACGAAATAATGCATTTATGGAAAATATTAATTACCATTAACAATATAATAACTATGTATTTAATAGCTAAAAACGCAAAAATATTAAATGATTGGTGAATGCTTAAAGATTTACTGTGATTTACTATGGTCTCATAAAGGTAGCAATACCGTGATTTCTGCACATTTCTTTTAAATTGAACTCGGTATCCTTCATAAGAACCATTGTTTTCGACATTTTATCAACCTTTTTGGTATATTAAACAATTGTATTAAATGTGTTAAATCTTATTTGGGAGTAAAAGTGCATCTTTAAAAACAATAACATTCTGAATTGCATGATATATTTGTAAAAATGTTGGTAAGATCAAAACAATACATTGAAACCAATTTTAAGGTGCACAAAAATTATGTCAAATCAAAATGCTTTACGGAGACCTTTGTTTTGACATTATCTGCATAGATCGAACCAATTATGATCATTGTATATTTATTTTGCATTCTTATCTTAAGTTAGATGCCATTAGTATAATCACAACCATCTGGTTAAAGATTCCCCTTGGGAAAAAGGTGGTTTACCACAACGGATAAAATCTACTTCCATAGAAGGAAGTTTTTATTAAATGGTAGTACGCGATAACATTTTTTTTTGTGGTGACCGCCTCAATTAATTTATATTCCCAAGTTCTTGTCGTGTGTACGTGAAGGCATTTGTGTGTATGCACGGCAATATAAACCGGTACACAAACAGGTTCAAAATATGATCCTAAATGATGCCTTAATTCGCTGTATCATTATTGTTTGTTTAACAAGTAATATATTGTACAAACAATGCTTCAAGTATATAAAACAATCAATGTAATGATGAAAGCGCCATAAGTGGTTTGAACTCGAGTTATTTCTCACCACCAGTGGGGATATTTGATCCCAGGTACCATAAACTATGTACTTTTGTATCAATTTTATAATCGAAGCGATCATCGATGTGTTTGTTTTGGTATCACGCCTGTCCTGTAGGTATTTCATCCGAAGTTCATCCAGTTTTCGATATTATTTGAAAGTAGTGTATGAGTTGGAAAACTACTAAAATATTTTCTAAAAAAAACATGAAATGATTAAATAATTCGGAAAGGTTGCAAATAAGAAATGTATAGCTAGATTTTACAGGTTTGTGAAATGGCAGGACATATAGAACAAAACTAGACTCTTACACTTTTTTGTGCACTTTCGGTTTTCATTTTACAAAACCCGTTTCAAATATTAATAACAAACGATAATGGGTGTCTTGGTCAAAAATTGATATCTCTTTATGACTGATGAGACTGCACGATTGGTAATACACCTTTAACGTTCGTTCCGAGAACAGGATCTTTCGAACAGGAAGTAAACCAATTCGGTGCCACACTCGACTTTTAAACTAGTTATCCCCCAGAGGAAACCAATCGGTGCTAAGTTCATTCAGTAAAATTATTTATGGTTTATCGTGTCATATGACACCTATGCAACGTAAACTCCAACAGTTTTACCTATCCTTCGGACCTTTTATTCCGTGACACAAATTCCCTTATTTAACGGAATAAATAAGCCATGGGTTTTTGGTGATGAGTAAATTGCTCAGTAATGCTAAGGACTTGCGTATTGCATCCGGTTCCAAACTGTCCGGAGTTTCATTTGTGCTCGATGGAAATTTGTCTACTTACCCAATTAAATTAAGACCTTAATGAAGATAGCATCAAGTACACATTTTGAATTTAGTCAAGATTGTACTGGTCTATATTGAAGACAGTGGTAGGACTTGAGACGGGTTTGTGACTTAGAACTAGGTTAAGGTTATTGCTACTTAAACTGCCATTCTTACTTAACGTACTGAATTACTTTTGGTCTAGCTCAAAGTCACTGTTACTTAAACTGTCATTCTTACTTAACGTACTGAATGACTTTTGGTCTAGCTCAAAGTCACTGTTACTTAAACTGCCATTCTTACTTAACGTACTGAATGACTTTTGGTCTAGCTCAAAGTCACTGTTACTTAAACTGCCATTCTTACTTAACTTACTGAATGACTTTTGGTCTAGCTCAAAGTCACTGTTACTTAAACTGTCATTCTTACTTAACGTACTGAATGACTTTTGGTCTAGCTCAAAGTCACTGTTACTTAAACTGCCATTCTTACTTAACGTACTGAATGACTTTTGGTCTAGCTCAAAGTCCCTGTTACTTAAACTGCCATTCTTACTTAACTTACTGAATGACTTCGTTGGTCTAAGTCAAGGTCACGGTCACTTAAATTGTTATTCTTACTTAACTTACTGAATGACTTCGTTGGTCTAACTCAAGGTCACTGTTACTTAAACTGTTATTCTTTCTTGACTTACTGAATGACTTCGTTGGTCTAACTCAAGGTCACGGTCATTTAAACTGTTATTCTTTCTTAACTTACTGAATGACTTCGTTGATCTAACTCAAGGTCACTGTCACTTAAACTGTTATTCTTCCTTAACTTACTGAATGACTTCGTTGGTCTAACTCAAGGTCACGGTCACTTAAACTGTTATTTTTTCTTAACTTACTGAATGACTTCGTTGGTCTAACTCAAGGTCACTGTCACTTAAACTGTTAACTCAAGGTCACTGTCACTTAAACTGTTATCTTACTTAACTTACTGAATGACTCCGTTGGTCTAACTTAAGGTCACTGTCACTTAAACTGTTATCTTACTTAACTTACTGAATGACTTCGTTGGTCCAACTCAAGGTCTCTGTCACTTAAACTGTTATCTTACTTAACTTACTGAATGACTTCGTTGGTCTAACTCAAGGTCACTGTCACTTAAACTGTTATTCTTTCTTAACTTACTGAATGACTTCGTTGGTCTAACTCAAGGTCACGGTCACTTAAACTGTTATTCTTACTTAACTTACTGAATGACTTCGTTGGTCTAACTCAAGGTCACGGTCACTTAAACTGTTATTCTTTCTTAACTTACTGAATGACTTCGTTGGTCTAACTCAAGGTCACTGTCACTTAAACTGTTATTCTTTCTTAACTTACTGAATGACTTCGTTGGTCTAACTCAAGGTCACGGTCACTTAAACTGTTATTCTTACTTAACTTACTGAATGACTTCGTTGGTCTAACTCAAGGTCACGGTCACTTAAACTGTTATTCTTTCTTAACTTACTGAATGACTTCGTTGGTCTAACTCAAGGTCACGGTCACTTAAACTGTTATTCTTACTTAACTTACTGAATGACTTCGTTGGTCCAACTCAAGGTCACGGTCACTTAAACTGTTATTCTTACTTGACTTACTGAATGACTTCGCCGTTGTTCTATGTTAATGCCACTGTCTCTAAAACTGTCCACACTCTTTTTTGAATTGGTGTTAACGCTCATGCTACCGTCAATGAGATTACCCGACTGAACAGGCTTCCGGCGAAAATGACGGCGACCTGCGCTTATGATGTACTTTATCAAAACGAATAATTTAATTCGAGATCATTCTTTTCTGCTTTTTGTTGTTGAGATACAATGGAATCCATATTGTTTGCATTATGTTCGTACAGTAAGTTGAACGTCGCCTGACGATGTGCCACTGAGTCAATGACGGCGAAGAATGTAATGAAAATACCTTCAATAAGGCTTGTGGGAGCTTATGAGACAATCTAAGGCTTGAAATAGACCATCGTATCAAAGTTCTTTACTCCGACGGTATTATCTGTGTTTGGAAGTGATCAAAAATTGTTAAACACTTAAAGATGTTGAGAATTCAATAATTACCAAGTGATGTATTGATTAAAGCCAAAATGTCAACACTGGGCTGTGAGTTACGATATGAAGATACACAACTTGGGGCTATATATTACTTCTCTGTAAATAGTTCGTGTTTCATAACTATTTCGTGTTATAAATCCCGAATTAACCATTATTTATATACTTTACATAAGACAGAAAATGAAATGCCCCAAATAACACAGTTAATCAAACGCACTTACAAGGTCCATACACTTTGAGTATGTCAGGATGCAAGTTAAAAAAATAATGTTTTTGTTGTTGTTGTTGTTGTTGTTGTTTTTGTTTTTAATCGGCAGCAATATTCGATCCTGGCATCTCTTGATTGTCGTGAAAGATCTTTGGTTGTACATACTTCACTTCATCAACAGTTTCAAATGGAAACGTATACTTCAATACAAATAAATTCTTCAGAACTTGATCGTAAGCTTAAAGCTTATAAGTATCATCTATAAAAGGTCTTGGCCGC
Source organism: Mya arenaria (assembly GCF_026914265.1). Lineage (NCBI taxonomy): Eukaryota > Metazoa > Mollusca > Bivalvia > Myida > Myidae > Mya > Mya arenaria. The sequence continues at coordinate 66,785,018 of NC_069133.1, read as the reverse complement.
TGATCCATGCACGTACTATGGCACGGATATGTGACAGATGCTACGTATCACTATAATCAGGTACAAGGTCTATGACGTTTTGGTTCTGTTCTGTTCTGTTCTATGTTACACTATGAACACACTTCATGATTATATATTTATTGTATAAATCGCAGCGAAATACGTCTATACATTCAAATGTTTATGTTGTACAGGTTAGGGTGAACATGCGAACTATACATTTTTACTCAAAGTCTTGTTTTGGCGACACGTTAAGCGACCAGACAGATGGCTAAAACGAAAAGAAAATAGAAGAATGTAGAAAAACTCGTTCAAACGATAAATATTGTCAGATTTTCTTTTTTATTTAACAAAAAAATACTGACCAACTCTAAAAGTGTAGCTTTAAAACCTACTAGTAAAATTGTATCTGACGGTGATTTTCGTATAACAGAAAAAGTAACTAAAACAAACGCGAGGGTGTTATTTCACTTCGAACAATGCGAACTTAATACCAGCGAAATGGATGAAAGGCTCAGCAGTTCACAGCTGTACTCCAGTTCTCGTCAATAAAATGGTATGCTCAACTTGACAAAACCCATTCAAACAAATAACCCCTGCATAATTCAGGTGCAGTTTGTCCTATAAATAAAGAACTCTAAATTGAATTGGACCTATTCGTGTTGATATTACTCTTGATTCTTTATTACTCTCCCACTTCATACGGCGCTTTGTTTAATCAAAGAAAAAAGTTTTGCTTACTGAAGTATAAAAAAACGTCAGCCAATGTTTAACATTGCTGTACAAATAGAAACCATAGATCATGCCAGTATTGTAATGAATGTACTCATTACTGATTCTATACCAGAAAATGACAAAAGGCTCTAATAGATAAAATATCGACAAAGTGACAAGATTACTGTCGCAGGTCTCGCCTAATTTTTAAGTTTCAAAAAGAGAATAGCATTTCGATCGCTGTGACATGAAAGGGTATTCAGCAGAAACTCGCAGATGACGCACCAACTAATCTCAGTTTTCACTGCATTGTGTTTTAGTTTCAAAATGAATATTCCTGCGATACAACGTCTATTATAATTAAAGTACATAGTTTGAAAATTAATCGAAACTTTTAAATGTAACAATGATACTGTTTACTATGGAAGCGTATATCGTTATTATGTAATCTTTCTGATATGCTGTATGTCGACTTAACCATTTACAAAACGACATGATGTCAAAGTTGTGTCGACGTGATGTCGACATTATGTGTTTATCCTGATTTGTCAACACAACATATCCAGTTAATTATTGAACAAAGCCGACATAGTTTTAATAAAATCCAATCATATTCTCTTTATCACATTTCATATAAATTATGGTTTAGTCAAAATGCCTCCAAATCGTTAATTATAAAATCTATTTTCAAAGTTAAGTAAAATCAAATCAGATAAAGGCGCTTTCTTAATGCACCAGTCAATTGTACCCCCCCCCCCCCCCCCCCCCCCCAGGTCCGGGGTATACCGGGGATAGCCGGGGAAATGGGCCGTGTTTTTACCTTCCCGGTGGCCCCGCAGTGCCGGGCGAATGCGGTGGTTTTGTCTTCAAGCCAAATATCGCGGGGAATGGGCCTTACCTAGGGCCCCTCCCTGGGGTACGGGGGCATTTGGCGAGGGCTTGGCTGGACCGAAAGTCAATGTCCCCACTATTCCCCGGACCGGGGGGGGGGGTACAATTGACTGGTGCATTAAGTCTATTCGGTAACAATTTGGAAGGTTATTCAAGTTCATTAACTCACTCCAGAGTTAGATATCATAACATACATGTATTTATATAATTTCTAATCTTGTTCACTGAACAAGTCCTGGCTAGTATTTAGATGCATCTCGGACCTTATTCAAGCTTTCCTCTGATGCATTACATGCGATGGCCACTCACGGGAACCGGGACACCAATGTACAGTCCAAGCTTTCCTCTGATGCATTACATGCGATGGCCACTCACGGGAACCGGGACATCAATGTGCAGTCCAAGCTTTCCTCTGATGCATTACATGCGATGGCCACTCACGGGAACCGGGACACCAATGTACAGTCCAAGCTTTCCTCTGATGCATTACATGCGATGGCCACTCACGGGAACCGGGACACCAATGTGCAGTCAAAGCTTTCCTCTGATGCATTACATGCGATGGCCACTCACGGGAACCGGGACACCAATGTGCAGTCCAAGCTTTCCTCTGATGCATTACATGCGATGGCCACTCACGGGAACCGGGACACCAATGTGCAGTCCAAGCTTTCCTCTGATGCATTACATGCGATGGCCACTCACGGGAACCGGGACACCAATGTGCAGTCCAAGCTTTCCTTTGATGCATTACATGCGATGGCCATCCACGGGAACCGGGACACCAATGTGCAGTCCAAGCTTTCCTCTGATACATTACATGCGATGGCCACTCACGGGAACCGGAACACCAATGTGCAGTCCAAGCTTTCTCTCTGATGCATTACATGCGATGGCCACTCACGGGAACCGGGACATCAATGTGCAGTCCAAGCTTTCCTCTGATGCATTACATGCGATGGCCACTCACGGGAACCGGGACACCAATGTGCAGTCCAAGCTTTCCTCTGATGCATTACATGCGATGGCCACTCACGGGAACCGGAACACCAATGGGCAATCCAAGCTTTCCTCTGATGCATTACATGCGATGGCCACTCACGGGAACCGGGACACCAATGTGCAGTCCAAGCTTTCCTCTGATGCATTACATGCGATGGCCACTCACGGGAACCGGGACATCAATGTGCAGTCCAAGCTTTTGGCCTTAGAATCGTAGAATCATATTCGAAAACCTCTCGATAGTCGTTAAGCAAGCCGAGTTGTTGCCGCGTGACAAACACTCGATTTCATTAACACTGCCCGAGAGAAGATTAATTACCGTGATAAAATAGGTTACGGTTTTGTGCCAATCCTGGAGAATATTCGAGCGTTCCAAGGTTTATGACCCAATATAGCCAATTGACGAGCGAAGAGTAAATCGGTTAATGGCTACTTCCGGTAATATACATTAATTTCCGGAAATTGTCAATGAAGGTTTAGGGAGAAATATTCCTCGCACAATTAACCGGTCTCACCGTGGCAATTTATTTCTTGTGTCGTTGGTAGAGATAAGACCATTCATTCACAATACCTCTTGAACATCGATTGGTGTCAGAAACCGGACCTTATATAGAACCTGTGAAAGTCGGGCAAGAGGAAAATGCTTGATGAAAAACTTCCTGGTTTCAAATTTGTTTTGTTTAGTGGCATAGTGTTGCACATACCCTAAAATGCCTTTTATTACACTTACGTCACCCCCCCCCCCCCAACTTTTTTAGTTGACAATGTCCATTGAATAACGATTATAGAAAATGCCACGAAATTTCGTTCCAAGAATCTTGCGCAGTCTGGAAATCCGGGTAAGCGTTGTATAATGTTCACTCTTTTACCTTCTCCTAAATTGTTCCCGTGGTAAATCATGGCGGGTAATCGTTGGAGCCATAACATTTTGTTATGTGTTGAAAATAACTCCAACGTGTCTTCCGTTATAGTGCCAATGAGTGGAATATGGATGTAAACAGTGAGTATGGTTTCTTATTTTTCATTTTTAGGTTTATACGAGTAAATTTGAAAAATTGGAAAATGTAGTTCCACATAGGAATGGCCATGAGTTGTTCTAAATGTAAAAGTTCTGAATAAAATATAATATCTGATCGTCTAGAACTTGCATTACTTGCTAGACGTTAGTGTTGACAACGTAAAAATCTGGATTTTCGTGAATATTGTTCTCGTACCTTAGGTTTAAGCATTCTAGAAAAAAGATTCCTTCGTTTGCATTGGATGATTTCTCTTTTGTGGGTAGATAATTCAGCATGTATTATCGGCGAAAGAAACCGTGCTCGTTTAGTAACTTTTTTTTCCAATGCTGCAAGGGAGGAATCTTTTTTTCTGAGATGGCAAGGGAGTGCTTGTTTATTTAGGTGAATGCCTGTAAAATACTTTTTCTTGCAAATTTGGAGCTACGGAGTGATTTTTTTCTCGACTTTAAAGACACCTATCTGAAATTATGTAAACACAATCGTTAGATTTTTGCCTTATAATACCTGGAAATACAGAATTAGAATTACGACGACCATTTGCTATCAAGATTAATTTATTAGACACCAAATGAACCTTAAAGTCCGCGAAGCTGTGTGGTAGTAGGTCATACTTTAAAAAGATCGAAAATGATATTAATTCAGTTAAATGTTAATTTTCATGTTATGAAATTGGCTCAGTTTTTTCACAATTCTTTTCCTACTAAATTACTATTCATGAGCACCACAACCTATTCATTGGCACCACAACGTTCAGAAATTGGAGCGTAGTGCAGCAAGTATAACAAATGAAGTTCTAAAATTTGTAACGCGGCAACCTTTTGTCAATAAAAAAGCCACACACATGTAAAGAAAATGCTTAAACCTAAGGTACAAGAACAGTTCTCACGAAAATTCAGATTTTTACGTTTTCAACACTAACGTCTAGCAAGTTATGCAAGTTCTAGACGATCAGATATCATATTTTATTCAGATCTTTTACATTTAGAACAACTCATGGCCATTCCTATGTGGAACTACATTTTCCAATTTTTAAAATTTACTCGTATAAACCTCTAAAAATAAAAAATAAGAAACCATACTCACTGTTTACATCCATATTCCACTAATTGGCACTATAACGGAAGACGCGTTGGAGCATTTTCAACACATAACAAAATATGTTATGGCTCCAACGATTACCCGCCATGTAAATAGATCAAAGTCACAGCTAGTGTTGTTTAGAAAACTTTGAACGCATACTTACTTGAAAACCGTTAGATAAATGATTTTGAGACTTCAGTGGTAGGTTGCCCTTGTTCGTAAATGACCCCCTAATTTTGGCAGGTCAGTGGGTCAAAAGGTTAAGGTCATGATAAGCGGATGTCTGAAAATTTGCAAATGCATTTGTTCTTCAAATACTACGCATCAAACTAGCACATGTTTCCCACACAGCCGTTAGTCAGGGGAATAATGATATGACCAACATCTCTAATTGTGTATTTTTCAATTTCAACTTTGATCTTTGCAATACGTTTAGAAAACAACACAGCTTTCTTTACTTTTTGGACATCGTTTTTACTGCCAATAAAAATTGACTTCATGCACGCTTGGTGCATATTTAATGTACACTTTCGAATCTCTTCAAAATGACAATATTTGGGGTAAGGCCAATAAATTACATTCAATTTGACAAAAAAGCAATATAATTTCTTATCAGTGAAATAAACAAATATCTCAATAAGTTATTATCATAAAGAAACCATTCCATTTATTATCAAACTATATAGGCAAAATTAATGTATTTAACACGGAAATGCTATTTTATTTTCACCGATAGATCACTTCTATATGTTTTAATTACACCTGATCTGGTTTGATTTGCGGATTTGAATACCGGGTATAATGTCATAAATAAATAAATCATCTTGTGCGTCAGTTATTGTTCCTGAATTTCAATTACCCCACTTTACATACACTGTTTATAGCGTCATAGAATAAAAGAAAGGCATTCAGCCTTCCGAACAGTGAAAGTCAAACAGTGCAGTCATTATATTGCACATATCTTGAACAGTTCATTAAAATTATACAAGAGAAATAATAGAAAATATTGCATTTTACGTCATATTTTTTTCAACCCTTTGTATATGCCATAAGAATACCCTTGTGGCCCACATGCCTTTACAAACAAAATGTTGCATTCTTTGAAAGGAAAATCTAGGCCACTTGTATTTTATTTCCCCGCGATGAAAGGATTGCTAATTGCGTTCGAGTAATTATTGTTAATTGCGTTATTCCCTGACAAACACAATAATGGTCGTCCTGGGACGGTGTACGGTGAAACACAGGTGACATACTATTTTTGATATCGTCTAAACGACTTAGTATTTACTGGTAAGGCGACTTACAGTTCTTGATTAAACGACTTAGTATTTACTGGTAAGACGACTTACATTTCTTGATTAAACGACTTAGTATTTACTGGTAAGACGACTTACATTTCTTGATTAAACTACTTAGTATTTACTGGTAAGACGACTTACATTTCTTGATTAAACGACTTAGTATTTACTGGTAAAACGACTTACATTTCTTGATTAAACTACTTAGTATTTACTGGTAAGACGACTTACATTTCTTGATTAAACGACTTAGTATTTACTGGTAAGACGACTTACATTTCTTGATTAAACGACTTAGTATTTACTGGTAAGACGACTTACATTTCTTGATTAAACGACTTAGTATTTACTGGTAAGACGACTTACATTTCTTGATTAAACGACTTAGTATTTACTGGTAAGACGACTTACATTTCTTGATTAAACGACTTAGTATTTACTGGTAAGACGACTTACATTTCTTGATTAAACGCCTTAGTATTTACTGGTAAGACGACTTACATTTCTTGATTAAACTACTTAGTATTTACTGGTAAGACGACTTACATTTTTACTGGTCAGACGACTTACATTTCTTGATTAAACGACTTAGTATTTACTGGTAAGACGACTTACATTTCTTGATTAAACTACTTAGTATTTACTGGTAAGACGACTTACATTTCTTGATTAAACTACTTTGTATTTAATGGTAAGACGACTTACATTTCTTGATTAAACGACTTAGTATTTACTGGTAAGACGACTTACATTTCTTGATTAAACGACTTAGTATTTCGCTAAAACAACTTAGTATCTCATTAAAATGACTTACTTACTTAAACATATGTTATGTCTTGTTGTCAGAGCTGTTAAAATATCATTATATGCCAGACTTTCTTACAAGTATTTTGAAATAAGATCATCTATTGCCTTAGTAATGTTTACAATGTCGTTAATTCGAGGGATATTATCATATCTGATTGGCCAATAGGGCGCTTTAACGAGTTACTAAGTCGTTTTAAACGAGACACGTGAGTCGTTCTAACGTCGTTAAAATCGAGATACATAACGTTTAACGAGATACCAAACACACGTATGTCACCTCTATGTCACCGTACCTATGCCACCGTAATAATGACATTCATTGTCCAATTGTATACCGTGGACTGTTTCATGAACGAGTTTCTGACAGGATGCCTAGGTTGCCAATAAACTGACGCTATGTTTACACATTCTGCGACATACCTAGATGTGGCCGGGTAATTTGTTCTATTGAACACGCGTGAAATCAGAATACTTTCCTTGATCGTGTTAATACAATGTTAAAGGGACTCGCTCATGCTTTTAAAACGCACTTTTTATGACGAAATAAAGTGTGGCTAATCATTAAGCTGTTTGTTAAAACTTAGATGTTGACGGCCTGGAACCCTACAACAAATGTTACTATTTGCTCAAATATCGTCCTTGAAGTCTAAGATATTGAATAGCGATGGTAAACGCTTTTCAACAAAAGGCTTTACGGTTAAATTATCCCTCAGAGTATGTAGGGCTCCTTGTGAACGGGCGGTTTTGTTGTCAGTTTTTTTCTAGATTGTACCGGCGTGGTTCGCTCTCCATTAAAACCAGGTTTGTTTTATATTTTAAGTGTATTTTTTCTACAATTTCGGTATCAACGAGTAAATGGAATATAGTATAAGTGTCCGTTCAGATATATTACCGTGAACAAAAACTGGTCGAAAAACACGAACAAGTTCCTTTAAGGAAATTAAACGTGTTCATTGTGTAACCTTACATGAACATGTTTTTGCCTATTTCAATATTATGTTTCGTCCATGTTTTTAATTTAATGGCATCACTTGATGTTTTTAGCTCTCGTATAAGTTGAATACACACACATTGACTTGAACGTAAAGCAGTTAACAGGGTCATCTTACCAACGATCGGGGGACGCAATATCGTAGATAATTATGTTAATATATAGATACTAGATTTATCTCGACCAAAGCAGAACAACCACTCGTTTGGTTTACAACAAAAGATGTGAAAATCAAGAATTTTAGTTTATTATTTAGTGAGTGTAACAATTGAAAGTTTTACTTGGAAATACGTATACCCTTGGCCTAAACTGACTAATAAAGCTTTTATTCACTACTCATGTGATCGGGCGCGAAGGTCTCATAAATAATATTCATAAATAGCATTGTGATATTTGAAATCACCGTACTTACATTAACAAGGCACACTCATTTTCAAAAGCAGCGTGCGCTCATATTCGCTATAATAAGGAAAACTTGCGTTAATGTTTATGCGAAATTCCATTCTTGAATAAAACATTTATATAAAGGATAACAGTGAGGGTACTGTCATTTTGAATATTTATTTAATAACCCACGGATCATCCGTCTTAACCTTTGATGTATATTATGAAATATTTTAACTTTAAGAAATAATCTATTTTATTATCCGCTTTATGTTCGTCAAATCATTCAATGGCATTTATGTTGTATTTATTATTATTACAAACTATTTATGACATCCGTTTAAGATGAACGAACCGTATGTCATACAAAGGTTGGATTAAGTCTTATCGACGCGTTTCCTTATTTCCTTTCAACATAGATCAACTATTGTCTATTATGAAAAGAAGATGTTAGGTCATTGTTGCCAACAATTACAAGACAACCAGAACAACAAAGTAGTGTTAGCTGTTGTCGTCCATTCTGTGTCCTTTAAAGGAAATCCAAGTCGGCTTAAAGAAACACGATACAGATTGATGCATTTTTAAAAAACCAAAATTGTATTCAACTCATTTGACTCTAATGATTAAGACCAAGAACGTGGATGTTTTGTGTACCAGCCGTGTTTTGTGTACCAGCCATGATTTGTGTACCAGCCGTGTTTTGTGTACCAGCCGTGTTTTGTGTACCAGCCATGTTTTGTGTACCAGCCATGTTTTGTGTACCAGCCATGTTTTGTGTACCAGCCGTGATTTGTGTACCAGCCATGTTTTGTGTATCAGCCATGTTTTGTGTACCAGCCATGATTTGTGTACCAGCCATGATTTGTGTACCAGCCATGATTTGTGTACCAGCCATGTTTTGTGTACCAGCCGTGATTTGTGTACCAGCCATGTTTTGTGTACCAGCCATGATTTGTGTACCAGCCATGATTTGTGTACCAGCCATGTTTTGTGTACCAGCCATGATTTGTGTACCAGCCATGATTTGTGTACCAGCCATGTTTTGTGTACCAGCCGTGATTTGTGTACCAGCCGTGATTTGTGTACCAGCCGTGTTTTGTGTACCAGCCGTGTTTTGTGTACCAGCCATGTTTTGTGTACCAGCCATGATTTGTGTACCAGCCGTGATTTGTGTACCAGCCATGATTTGTGTACCAGCCGTGTTTTGTGTACCAGCCATGATTTGTGTACCAGCCATGATTTGTGTACCAGCCATGTTTTGTGTACCAGCCATGATTTGTGTACCAGCCATGATTTGTGTACCAGCCATGTTTTGTGTACCAGCCATGATTTGTGTACCAGCCGTGATTTGTGTACCAGCCATGATTTGTGTACCAGCCATGATTTGTGTACCAGCCATGATTTGTGTACCAGCCATGTTTTGTGTACCAGCCATGATTTGTGTACCAGCCATGATTTGTGTACCAGCCGTGATTTGTGTACCAGCCATGTTTTGTGTACCAGCCATGATTTGTGTACCAGCCATGTTTTGTGTACCAGCCAGGTTTTGTGTACCAGCCATGTTTTTGTGTACCAGCCATGTTTTGTGTACCAGCCATGTTTTTGTGTACCAGCCATGTTTTTGCGCTTTTTAACCACGTTTGTTTTTATAAATGCTTATATTTTTTAACTGTACTGTGATGTTGTTTTGCAGCAACCTTTTTGTGCTCTTTTAATAAAGAAAGGACAATGAACAAAAGACTCCTACCGTTTTTGTTTAGGGAGTCTAATGTTGATAAAAACGGACCGTCGCTAAGGTCCATTCCCAAACACCATATATGTTTGCTCGATCTCTATATATAATAATATGGCATTGAATGTAATTCTTTTTTCCCTTTTCGATATATATATATATATATATATATATATATATACATGAATGGCTAGAGATGACGCTAGTAGAACAAAGTTGTTGGTTTTAAAAATGTATTTCAAGCGCAAACGTTTGCTTATATTGCATAGTTATTATATAACACATTGATATAAATGTCAAACAAAAACAATGGACGGTTTTCATAGAATAAATGTCACAACGTTCCAAATATACATACAAAACACACACACACACCGACATTTGATCATATATTATGATATTTGAATTTTTAATATCTTTATCACAAATTGTTAAATCGTCTTATAATCTCAACACGATCATTCTTTGAATTTTATTCACTTACTCTAAAATAGAAAAGGCAAGCGTAACCATTTCAAAGTTCATTTCAAACCCTGTCATATAAAGTTCACAACATCTCCGGGATACCAGTAGGGATTACTAATAGCCATTTATGTTAGAAAGATGTTGTGCCATTGGTAAAGCACACTCACAAAATCAAACACGTTTTCGCCAAACGAATGTCGACCATTAACATACCAATTACAAAACAGAACATTAACACGTGTTCTAAATTGCACATTTCATTGCTACCAATAAATAAAGTCCTATAGACATGTACAAAATATGATGCCACAAATACACGCACATACACGCCTTGTCGGGCCAGACAACATGGAAGCACCATTCGTATTAAATACGAAATGTACAAGCTCTACCATCTTCAGTTAAGTCCACAAGCCTATTCATGAAGCTTCACATGGACGGCTGAACCCCATCCCTGGAAAGTGATCAGATGGACGAACCAACCAAATGAGAATGACCTAATCTCCAAGATGGCCACCTTGTCCAATGGAAAATGAAGACTAGTGAAATATTCCAGGCTGAACAATCATTCATCAACCGACATGATGAAAATAGTGACGACGTTTTTTATGTCTCCGGTCTTTGAAGTCCTCAATCTTAGCTGCTGTTGAGAAGCAGGAAACTCTTGCTGCCCTTTGTGGCCTTGAACTGTTTCTTGGCGGGGCGGAGGTAGCGACAGTCCTGAAGATCCTCCCAGTCCTCCTCTTCCGGGGGCGGTGGGATGTAAGGCGGTCCAGAATAATCGCGCACCATCAGCGGCCGTGCCGCCAGCGTGTACATCGGTGGAAGCATGATGGGCGGCAGCTTCAGAGGTCGCTCCCGAGGCAAGCCGTCACGTGGTCGCTCAAGTTTCTTCTCTTGTTGCGTCTGCACGGGTGGCAGGGTGCCGTCATTTTCGTTGTTTTCCGGTTCCTTCCTTTCCGACTCCTCTTTATTTCTGTCTAACGATATTAAAGTCCCAACGTCCCCATTTTCGAATAAAATGTTCGCTTGTAATGTTCGTTCACTGGATGTTTTCTGTAACTTCTTCAGCGCCTTATTGTCAATGGTTCCATCCACGGAAAGAATTCGTTTCAAGAGTTTCATCCTGAACTCATTTGGAGGAATAAACACTGGCGACTGCGGGGTCCTTCTGCTGTGAAAACTGTTATTCAATCCCACGTCGTCACTGGGTACAGTTCGTGACTTATCGCCTGCCAGCGCCGACCCTCGAGGTAACATCTGGGTTGCCATTTTTAAGGTATGTCTGCTGTACTTGTGCTAAGCCAGTGACAGCTATACGGTATTAATGTGGCTTGTCCTTGGTGAGCGCACTCAGTACAGGCTAAAGCTCACCTATTGTGGTCCCAGTACGCGAGCAAACACACCTAGAGTCACAGATAACTGATTCAAGCACTTAGTTTATCGAACAGTTGCTGATAAGCGGTCCTGTCTGATTGTCCTCGCGATGTTCATATATATAAGCGCGGCTGACTCCTCTTAGGCTGTCAAGGACGGATACACCAGAATGTCTATTCAAAGTCCTCGTCGATAATGCTTATAAACATTAAAACTCTCACACTGCCACTTCATCTACAGGCAACTTTAAACCACTTTTCAATATCAGCTGCGTGCCCGTTATCTCTCATTGGCAAAACAATACATTAAGCGTTATCAGTTAATACCGCGTTAAAACCAGTTCGATGTATATTTGTTTGTGTTTATTTACAACTTTTTTTCTCTCAAATGTTAAGAAAAATATAGCAGTCTTTTACTCGCGCGATCCGACTGTCGTCTGGAGTCAGGTGGATTTTACAGCCGATATTTATAGCAACGCGGCGCTCAGTTGGTACAGTTGGTACACTCAACTCAGATATATCGATAACAAACGCACCTATTGACAATTGTAACAAGCATGGTAAAAATAGCTGTTTTTGTTAAATTTTCAGGATCGAATATCAAAAGTTCAATTAGTGTTAATTAGATGTATGCATAACTTAGATAGTAAACACGGAATGTTCCAAATACCGTTCGAAATAAATAAGATATTGATATTGTTTCGATATTAAATTATAAATAGGCTTGCCAACCTCAGCCGTATTTATATGATCAATTAACAAATTTCAAATAAATCAAATAAAACATTATAAACTACTACGGTCGGTGACCGGTACCAAAGGCTCTTATTGCGACGTACCGGCTACGATACTGAGGATATCATAATAAATACAAAAAACAACAACACATCTACGAGCGTAAATACGCAACGTAGCGTTTTTTGTCTTTGAACGAGCAAATTTTTGCGTAAATATCTGCGAACCATCAAAAAGACTGCTGACAAAAGATCAGATCGCAGTTTTTCATATTTCCGTCCCAAAATTGATGTTTAATGCATTTTTCTTAAACCGTTAGTTTAAGCCATAAAACATTAAATTTGGAATGATAATAATAAAATCTGCGATCTGATCTTTTGTCAGCAATCCTTCATTACTGGTTAGCAGATATTTACGCAAAAATTTGCTAATTCCAAGACAAAAAATAACAAAGTTGGATAAACGGTAAATCAGTGAGAGTGCAGCTTTAAGAACAAATGTTGAGCTTCAAGCACCAATATCACAATACGCAACGTAGCGGGATTTTTTTTTATGAAAAATGTTTTGCTCCGGTCCCAATATCACAATACACAAATACACGTTATTTTATGAAAAATGTTGAGCTCCGGCCCCAATATTACAATACGCAAATACACGTTATTTTATGAAAAATGTTGAGCTCCGGTCCCAATATCACGATACGCAAATACACGTTATTTTATGAAAAATGTTGAGCTCCGGTCCTAATATCACAATACGCAACTACACGTTTTTTTATGAAAAATGTTGAGCTCCGACCCCAATATCACAATACGCAAATACACGTTATTTTATGAAAAATGTTGAGCTCCGACCCCAATATCACAATACGCAAATACACGTTATTTTATGAAAAATGTTGAGCTCCGACCCCAATATCACAATACGCAACTACACGTTATTTTATGAAAAATGTTGAGCTCCGGCCCCAATATCACAATACGAAAATACACGTTATTTTATGAAAAATGTTGAGCTCCGGCCCCAATATCACAATACGCAAATGCACGTTTTTTTATGAAAAATGTTGAGCTCCGACCCAAATATCACAATGCGCAAATGGGTTGAGATTCTGGCCCAAATATTACGTAACCTTTTAGTCAATTCTCAGTCTCAATCTCAACTTATTTTATATGTTTTCCCCTTTTTAAAATTGCATTCGCTTATAGAGTATGTTGATAACAAACATTTGGTCAATACTTTAGAGAGCAGAAATAATACTTGACTCCAATCTATTACTTATTTTTTTTTGAGTTATTACTTGAGTACACTTTGTGCTCTATATTGAACATTTTGAATATTGAGCAATGATGTTTATTAAAATAATACACCAGAGAATGTGTTTTGAAAGGAGTAAAATGTTTGTATTAAATTTAAAATTTGAGAATGTTGTTACGTCAGTGAATTGAGCGTGAGATTAAAAATAAATGACATGAGTATTTTGAACTATTTTCGTGATATTGGGCTTGTATTGTTAAACATTGAATTGTTTTAACATGCGGAAATGTAACAATAGTAACTTATTTCGTGTATGTATTTAGGTTACATGTATAATTGACATAAGTAACACGTCATAATTGAATATTTTTACTGTATTTTCACCCCATTCATTCCGAGTTTCAGACCACGGTTACTCAGACTTACCCTAGGTCAGCGACCTCTGCAACGATATGACAACAAGTTGTTCACTTCAAATTAAGGCAGTGTGTGATACCAGAATTACATTCAATGAGGGGAGGTCTCAGGGTGGGGTCCTGGGATTGACGTTAGAGGGTGCGTAACTTAGGGGTGCAACATTTTGACATGCGCCCCTCCATCAGAACTGAAATCAATAGGATTTTAAGTGGTGGCGGGGGGGGGGGGGGGGTATACTCCCCCAAGAAAATTTTATTTTGAATAATTCAAATCCAAAATGGTGCATTTTATTACTTTTTTCTCTGATATTGACATGAAAAGTAAACTTCGACGATTTTAGGGGGATCCCCCGGATCCGCTGGTGGGTCTGATGGTGCCGGGGTTAGGGTTATTGTACGCACGTGTTTACTGGATTATTTCCATTTGTTAAGCTAGATTGACACACTAGCTGTGACCCAGGTCTGAGTTAATATTTGAACAACTCTCGATGACCTCTCCGAACACAACACTTTATTACTTCATCGGGCTTAAAGTGCGACAAAATATTTACAAATCGTATGAACATACAAACGTTTGTGTCAGCGAAAGAAAACTTCCTTCAGTGTCAATAATAAATGCCGGATGTCTTAGACCTATCAGACTGCTTCGTCTTATCGTATAGAGACCCCTCGCCCTTTTTGGTTAAGTGTTATTAAATAGCATGTGGGATGGTGTGACAAACGTTTTTGGTACGCGGTACTCGTGTTTTTTAGGAGTATTCGGGTAAACAGTTGGATATGAAGGAGTATTCAATCAGTCTTCGTTAGCAAGGAGGGTTGTAACACCTCAATAAGCAGGCACGCCAGAGGGAGGGCAGTTACACCTCTAGTAGTAGGTACGCCAGAGGGAGGGCAGTTACACCTCTAGTATTAGGTACGCCAGAGGGAGGGCAGTTACACCTCTAGTAGAAGGTACGCCAGAGGGAGGGCAGTTACACCTCTAGTAGTAGGTACGCCAGAGGGAGGGCAGTTACACCTCTAGTAGTAGGTACGCCAGAGGGAGGAGAGTTTCACCTCAAGTAGTAGGTACGCGAGAGGGAGGAGAGTTTCACCTCAAGTAGAAGGTACGCCAGAGGGAGGGCAGTTACACCTCTAGTAGTAGGTACGCCAGAGGGAGGCAGTTACACCTCTAGTAGTAGGTACGCCAGAGGGAGGGCAGTTAAACATCAAGTAGAAGGTACGCCAGAGGGAGGGCAGTTACACCTCTAGTAGTAGGTACGCCAGAGGGAGGGCAGTTACACCTCTAGTATTAGGTACGCCAGAGGGAGGGCAGTTACACCTCTAGAAGTAGGTACGCCAGAGGGAGGGCAGTTAAACATCAAGTAGAAGGTACGCCAGAGGGAGGGCAGTTACACCTCTAGTAGTAGGTACGCCAGAGGGAGGAGAGTTTCACCTCAAGTAGAAGGTACGCCAGAGGGATGGCAGTTACACCTCTAGTAGTAGGTACGCCAGAGGGAGGGCAGTTAAACATCAAGTAGAAGGTACGCCAGAGGGAGGGCAGTTACACCTCTAGTAGTAGGTACGCCAGAGGGAGGGCAGTTACACCTCTAGTAGAAGGTACGGCAGAGGGAGGGCAGTTACACCTCTAGTAGTAGGTACGCCAGAGGGAGGGCAGTTACACCTCTAGTAGTAGGTACGCCAGAGGGAGGAGAGTTTCACCTCAAGTAGTAGGTACGCGAGAGGGAGGAGAGTTTCACCTCAAGTAGAAGGTACGCCAGAGGGAGGGCAGTTACACCTCTAGTAGTAGGTACGCCAGAGGGAGGCAGTTACACCTCTAGTAGTAGGTACGCCAGAGGGATGGCAGTTAAACATCAAGTAGAAGGTACGCCAGAGGGAGGGCAGTTACACCTCTAGTAGTAGGTACGCCAGAGGGAGGGCAGTTACACCTCTAGTATTAGGTACGCCAGAGGGAGGGCAGTTACACCTCTAGTAGTAGGTACGCCAGAGGGATGGCAGTTAAACATCAAGTAGAAGGTACGCCAGAGGGAGGGCAGTTACACCTCTAGTAGTAGGTACGCCAGAGGGAGGAGAGTTTCACCTCAAGTAGAAGGTACGCCAGAGGGATGGCAGTTTCACCTCAAGTAGAAGGTACGCCAGAGGGAGGGCAGTTAAACATCAAGTAGAAGGTACGCCAGAGGGAGGGCAGTTACACCTCTAGGAGTAGGTACGCCAGAGGGAGGGCAGTTACACCTCTAGTAGTAGGTACACCAGAGGGAGGAGAGTTTCACCTCAAGTAGTAGGTACGCGAGAGGGAGGAGAGTTTCACCTCAAGTAGAAGGTACGCCAGAGGGATGGCAGTTACACCTCTAGTATTAGGTACGCCAGAGGGAGGGCAGTTAAACATCAAGTAGAAGGCACGCCAGAGGGAGGGCAGTTACACCTCTAGTAGTAGGTACGCCAGAGGGAGGAGAGTTTCACCTCAAGTAGTAGGTACGCGAGAGGGAGGAGAGGTACAACTAAAGTAGTAGGTACGCCAAAGGAAGGGAAGTTACGCCTCAAGTAGTAGGTACGCGAGAGGGAGGGGAGTTACACCTCAAGAAGTAGGTACGCCAGTGGGAGAGCAGTTACACCTCTAGTAGTAGGTACGCCAGAGGGAGGGCAGTTAAACATCAAGTAGAAGGTACGCCAGAGGGAAAGCAGTTACACCTCAGGTAGTAGGTACGCCAGAGGGAGGGCAGTTACACCTCTAGTAGTAGGTACGCCAGAGGGAGGAGAGTTTCACCTCAAGTAAAAGGTACGCGAGAGGGAGGAGAGTTACACCTCAAGCAGTAGGTACGCCAGAGGGAGGACAGTAACACCCCAAGTATTAGCTACACCAGAGGGAGTGAAGTTACACCTCAAGTAAAAGGTACGCCAGAGGGAGGAGAGTTACACCTCAAGTAGTAGGTACGCCAGAGGGAGGCAGTTACACCTAAAGTAGAAGTTACGCGAGAGGGAGGGCAGTTACACCTCAAGTAGTAGGTACACCAGAGGGAGGAGAGTTTCACCTCAAGTAGTAGGTACACCAGAGGGAGGAGAGTTACACCTCAAGTAGTAGGTACACCAGAGGGAGGAGAGTTACACCTCAAGTAGTAGGTACACCAGAGGGAGGAGAGTTACACCTCAAGTAGTAGGTACGCCAGAGGGAGGGCAGTTACACCTAAAGTAGAAGTTACGCGAGAGGGAGAGCAGTTACACCTCAAGTAGTAGGTACGCCAGAGGGAGGAGAGTTACACCTCAAGTAGTAGGTACGCCAGAGGGAGGCAGTTACACCTCAAGTAGTAGGTACGCCAGAGGGAGGCAGTTACACCTCAAGTAGTAGGTACGCCAGAGGGAGGAGAGTTTCACCTCAAGTAGTAGGTACGCCAGAGGGAGGAGAGTTTCACCTCAAGTAAAAGGTACACCAGAGGGAGGAGAGTTTCACCTCAAGTAGTAGGTACACCAGAGGGAGTGGCCTGACACCTAAAGGAGGGGGGGGGGGGTAGTCGCACCTTAACTAATAGGAACGCTTCAGGTAGGGGAGCAACGTTTGCAAGAGATTCGGATATGAAACGGGGGATTAGTCAGAACGCGAGTGGGAGGGGGTTACATTCGTGTTTGGTATGATCGCATGGAAATGTTGCGTGTGGACACATATAGTATCCTAGACAGAGGAATTCATGTATGCACTGAAAAGTTCCCTTTAACACGCAAGAAACGTCAGATTATCTTTATTGGCACGGTATGTGCATATTTTGCGGGATATACCCCATAAGAAGCTATGCTGTATAAATTGAATGCTTACTCGAAAATGATTAAATTCCGCAATTAACAGGTTAATTAAAAAAGCCTTGGCCGGGGACACTGCCTTGCATGTTTACATGCACGTTTTATGTTTCCAGATTTATTTACATTTGCACCGACAAAGGCGAAATAGGTCAACAATGTAATGCCATCTGCAGGTTGTTTATTATTAATTGCTATTGTTTTTAATGATGTTAAATACATCGGGCATTTAAAGCCTTAATAAACAATTACAAAATACGCGTAAACAAGTTCGTCATTTAAACGTCACGTATTGAGCAGAGTAAAGGAAGAAAATTCTAAGAGATTGTTGCAGTTCTGCTGAAAAAAGGCAGAGCAACACAAACAGAGCTGTTTTTTCAAACGATCAAGACGCTGAATAACTCAAGAAATAGTTATCTGGATTGATTGGACTTGCAAACACATTGCGGCGACTACAACGGCGAATTCCGGGCTGTGGTAATAACGAGACGTTTTCTTAGAATCTAGCTAAGGCAAATGGCGTAAAAATGTAAACAGCAATACAAATTTCAAGTTGTTGAATCAATTATTACGTTCGTTCACCTTGCCGTATAAGCTGTAGTATTTGCATCCGGAAACAGCCCCGTAGAATTCTGGGGGTCGTAGTCAGTTCAGCCCGTGACGATGCTAGCCAGATTACCGATCACTCAGTGTGTAAATACTGAATACTTCAACAAGTCACAAGAACAATCACAACATTTACAGTTTGGATAAAAACAAACGTCATAAGTCCATAGCATTCGTTAAAACAAACACGAAGGACATAACATTGATATTACATGTAACCAGCCCGATCGAAGAGCTACGGTCAACAGCGAGTCCCACGGCGAGCAAAAGGCCAACACTGACGTTTATACACTAAAGTCGTGTTTGACATAGAATCTGCACTGAGTTAAGTATGCTGTATATATGACCTGAACAGCTCAACAAGCCCTGCTCCATAGGCCACCATGGAGATACTCACTAAATTGACAATCATGCAAGTCTTCGAATCAGCTCATGTCTTAGTCTTTTTAGATGTCATCAGATCATTGTACATGTGTATAAAATAGTGAGACTTTCTCGAGTGTTATCGCATCCAGCAAAATGCCACCATCGTTGCAGCATCAACACTATGCAAGAAGGAAGTGTACAATTAAACTCTGTGACTTCTTAATATAATTGTTTTTTTTCTTACTGATTACTTTTTCGATTTTTTTAACAACGAATGTCTGTTTACTCTCTACTTTACATCAAGTGTATACATAACTGATACCTTTATTTTTTGGATCTTTCTCTTGCCTTTTTCATATCAATGGTGATAATGGCGCATAATATAGGTTGAGGATATTTCTAATCTTTATTTGAATACATTATCATTTGTAGCTCATTTGACTTAAACGATAGAAACGGCATATGGATTGTGTACACATATACAATAGATAGCCTTTATAAATGTTTAATTTTAATTAATAGCTACGTGGCCACAAAATCCCCAAATAAAAAGCGCCAAAATACTGAAATATCGCTAGTATTGTTTATATGTACACTAGCCATGTTTTTTTTACTTCTTTTTTCATTAAAGTGAAATGAGTTTAACATGATATAGCATTAAAATCAAACAGTTTTCGTTTGCATCAAACTATATCGTGCGCCTTTAAAACATTGTTAAGTTTTCCTTTTAACTAGGAAAACATATGTTTCCCTTGGCTGACTTGAAAAAAATCATTAAGATACTATATGAATACGGCCCTGGTTTCTATTCTGAACGTTGGCATACTAGAGACAGTCCGTAACAACAGCGTCACATAGCGATCGCCAATGCTCGTCTGTTATTGTTTTTCTTATCCGAACAAGGGCATAATTCAACACATTAAAATTAGTTACGGACCCTGCGTATGCGTTCTTTCACTGACAACATTTGTACCAAGTTTCATTAGAATACCTTGAAACGTTTCCCCAACGCCGGCGACGACGACAAAAACTCCAAGGCCATCATTCTACCTTGACTTTCAATCCGAAAACAGGCTGTCATATTTGGCACGCTATCAACTGCTGTTGTTTTTGTGTTTTTCAATTAAAATTCTATCACGTTCTCTGCTTGCATAATATATCATGTTGATTAAGAAAGAAACAAAATACTCGTTTCCTTTATCAATATGCAAATGGCTAAAGTATGTAAATGATTAGCTACAAACTAGTTTCTATTTACAGGTACAAACAACACATTGAGTGATGAGTTGGTTTTCTTCACATATTGATTTGTGTGCAGTGATTCAAGAGGAGAACCAATATGCCTCCACTAGTTTTTATCATCTTATAGACCGTTATTATACCAAAGGAATTGGAGACATGTGTTTTTCTCCATAATTAACAACACCTTCTGTCACGACCAGTGTTCGAGTTCAGACGTACTGAAATGTTATCAATGGTTTTCTCAGATGACATTGGCCAAGGTTAGGTGGAAGACGGTTATCAACTGAAATATTAGTAGCCATTATTTGATTAATTTTCCATTGAATTATTCAGATTAAGATGTTCAAATAATCATAACGGTTATAATTGTTTTATTTAACATTTAATATCGAGCGTTGGTATGTGATTAAAAAATATTCACTGTACCTACAAGCATTTCTGAAATCAACATTTCAGTCCAAATGGTGAGAGTTTGTACATTATTATTCCTATTGTCTAGGTAAACATGGTTTTGATTATAATATTAAGGCCGTTGCATGGATGTAGAAGTATATAACATCAGCAAATTTGCCATGATAGGGAAACATACATACAACATATACATAATTATATACAACATTATTTAGTTTATTTTTAAGAATCCCAATTCGTTCATGATGCTTATATAACAATGAAATACCCATGATAAAACATTGTATACATTTTAACGAAGTCCAAGGCTTATCAGCATGGATACTGGTAGTTTCCAATAAATAACCAGGTTTATCCACTTGTTTTCAGGTAATATGACATTAATCAAATTATGTATTTGACTTGTTCAAGTTATAACATACAACATGAAATATTTATCATCTATTAGATTTTTAGAGTAGTCCTATACAACTAATATAAATAAGATTAAAACATGTTTGTGTACAAAATAATTTGTTTGTCCAATGGAAAGGCAGTATTTTTTAATTTTGCAGAACATTTGTTTTGTTAAATCAACAGTCAGCTGTAATTGATTTTAATCAGGCAGATTGACTGATTTCGACAGAGGCTGGCTCTCAGACAAACCATTATTTTGAACACTTTTAAAGCAAGTTAATGTTTATTTATATGCAGTTATCAGATTAAAGTGGTCACCGAGTATGCACCAAGCCTATCCATGTTTAATTTGATAAATGCATATTAACAAACATTTAAATACATTCTTAAAACACACAGTTTTGTTGTTTATATACATGTAGTTAAAACTAGCAAGATTTAAAAAGAAATTAAAACTGATCAATGCGGATCATTTTGGCCCAATAACCATTTCAACCATGTCATATTAGGCCCTGTGACAAACTCAGCATGGTCCATTTTAGCCTGGTTTTATTATGTATTGTATCAGCATATATGTTCTCAATCCAAACAGAATAAATATTATTTTTAAGCATTTCCGTTATTTACAGACAAAGATTTGATTTTGTGTATGTTCAAGTTAACATGCTTGTCCATGCAATATATCAGGACATATTTCATATATTTGTGATAAAAATATACATGTAGAGAAATTAGTTTGCACCAAACTTGTTTTTGGGATGATCTGATGCACAGTCTTATACAACAAGTTATAATTTCAGAATGAATTCAATAAAACAATTAAAAAACACAATATAAGGACATATTGTTCCAGGGCCGAAATGGTAACTTGGCTTATTTGACCCAATTACACGTTTTTCATGGTTTCTACAGGAAACTGGCTTAAAGATGCATCGGTGCAAACAGTTATTTTTCTTACTTAAAACAGTAAACAGCATCAGTAATCCATCACAGTTGAATGAACTTTGCTTGAAAATATAAAAATAAATGTATCACAAATTGAACCGTTACAACTTACACGTACCTCCATGGACCTTAGAAATATATCAGAACAACACTGCATATAGAAGTCTGAATGTAGAGTCCATAAAGTGTCCAGGCATACCCAGTACTAACACAATAAGTTCCAATTGGTATGATGATTCACAATCAGAATCCTTATCTCCAATGTTATTACTAAGGCAGAAGTTCATGAAGTTTATAACATGAATCCTTATCAGGTCGACAACAGCGTCCTTTCATTTTCCATTTTTATTTATAAACACTATAGATAATGTCCACGAACTTGAACCACATTTTAATCATTCCGAGAAGTGTTCAGGTGAAGTGGGATGATCAAGTGTCCCACGACAGAGTGTCAGTTGAGTTCAAGAACATAAATTTATGATAAGGTCCATTATAAAATCATGAGAATAGCTCAGGTGAAGTGAGTCATCGGGTCCTCCATTCGAGGACGCTTCATCCTCCAAGCCTCCATCTCTTCCTCCGTTGGGGCCTTTGCCTCAAACATGCTGTTGTAAGGACGTTTACGCTCATCAATCGCCAACAGCTGCTCCGCCCGCCGCTGACTCTCAGCTTCCTTCTTTAAAGCCTGAAATAGTCACAGATCAGCATTTTAGCATGTTTTCATGAAACACTCTATAAACATATATATATATATATCACTCTATAAATATACATGTAACTTCATTAAGAAAATTTAGGCATAATACTCATGATAATCGTTAATAAATATACATGTACATCAAAGGTGAAAATACATGTATATCTAATAAACCTGTTAACTAGATTCTTTATCTAGAGCAAGTTGGATCATTTACTATTGTAACAATGCTTTTTGATTAGAATAGAAAACTGTTGTATGACTTTATTCCAGTTTGTGTGGTAAACACTCATTATATGAATGTCAGAGTGAAAGATAAACAGAGGTGTTCCAAATATAAACCCTTGCCCTACCTTTGCCAGTTTCTTCTGTTTCCTTCTCTCTTCCTCCTCACTATCTGCGTCACTCTCTTCGCTGGATGAGCTGCTCTCACTGCTACTGGCTCGCCTCTTCTTCTTCCTCTTCCGATTCTTCTTCTTTTGTTTCTTCTTCTTCTTTTTCTCCTTCAATCTCTCCTGATGTTCCTCTTCCAGAGACTTCTGTTGGCTTTCCTCTTCTTCCTCACCTTCTGAGTGCACAGCCTCAATTGGTATCAAACTTTGCTGTAAAGATATAACAAATAATGTTTAATAACCTGCAACAGTAAACTGAAAATTACAACCTTAGGATTGCTTTGGCATTAGTATGGATGCTGTTCATTTACATATATTAGATTTCGAATGAACATATACCCAGTAGGTGTATTTTATTCATAGCTTATAGGCTAAAAGCCAAAGAGTAGAAAAATACAGTACATAATTATCATAGTGAAAAACTTTATCTCAACTTTATGTTCATTTTTGCAACTAGCTAAAACTTTCCACTAATATGTATCAAAAATAACGAAAATATAACACTGAGATAATTCTAATATATGACTAAAATCTTTATTGCCGGAGTAAAACTTATATTTCAACATTTGTCATGTACAGATAATGTCATGTTTAAGAAATTCTAATGCCATCAAAACAATACTTCAACTCGGAGAAAAGTTCTACAATCCTTCCAATATTGGAGACATACCTTCTGTGCAGCCTCAATGCCAGCCAGACCTGTGCAGTAGGACTCTTTAATGAACGAACAACAGCACTTGAAACCCCAGTGGCCCGCGCTCCAGTACGAACCCCATACGCTCTGTAACATATCGTATCAGATAACATACATGTATTAATGTATACAAAATAATTCCATAAAAAGCTAAAGAAGATTCCTACACAAATTTTGTTACTCAAATGTTACCAAAATGGACAAAACTGTGTTAAGCCTAATCATGTTTCATAATTATGACATTTTTTCAATATACATGGAAAACCCTTTTCAGAATAAAGTCTCAAATGAAAAATATCTTAATTTCAAAACGTATATAAGAACATTTTTAGTGCAGGTAATGAGATATTAATTTATTAAATTTATGAAAGAAATATTCCGAAAACCCTTGGCTTTAAAGTATGTGAACACAAAGGTTATTCTCTCATTACAGTGTGTACTTACGGTGTGATTGTTAATGAGGACATCCTCCTGGTACTTTGACCGAACCACAGGCTTCTCTGTGCCCTTGATAACCGTGCCATGTCGCGAATACTCCGTGTAATCCTCCTGTAAAAATAGCAAATGTTCAAATGATTGATTTTTATGACATTGCAAAGGTATCTTGTAAGTAAGGCTATAAGGATGTTTGTTTCAGTGTAATATCGCAATATATATCTCCGAGTGACCATCAGAAGCTTTATTTCAAGAGAAGCGTAGCCAAGAGTGAAATAATTAGTTTTCTGTGTTAATGAGGTGAAGAATCTTGCACTCTTGTGATCTTACACTGAAATATCTTTTTGTTTCATTAAATGCCTCAAAAGGATACAAAATGACAGTAGTTTTTCAGAAAAACTGCAAAGCTGTATGCCAATGTAACATTTCAGAAATGACCTCATTAAAATTGAATCCCAGCCCTGTGTGCACTGACATTTGATATGGATGTCAGAGTGGGCTAAAACTTCAGAACTGTTTGAAACAGTGAAATATACCACAGTGCTGGCATGAAGCATTACCAAAATACCACATACCTAAATGAATACTACTTAACTAAACACAGCTAAATGCTGTTCACCTAAATACAAAATTATCTCTCTCATATACATGGAAATAGATGCATTTTTTCATTGCTGTCATGTAGCAATTGATCATTAAAGATTTGATAATGGATAACAAGAGTACCTGCATGACAACACTGAACAAGACCAGGGCTATGACTAAACCTCAACATTTTTCCTTAAAAAGAAAAACAGACAATCTCAAAATCATAGGAAATCAAAATTATTTTCTGAGACATGACCAACAAGTCCATTCTTTTCAGCTATTTCTGGAACATCAGCACTATATTCATTTCAGACTCACGACATCTGTGCATGGCCTTCAGTAGATGTATCTTTAAATATTAACTTTTATACAGCATGTTTGTATGTTTACTATTCAATTTTGTGAATGTTTATTATACACATCTTGTGATCAAGGATAACAGATAATTCATTTTAAATAGGGTCCATTGACTTTTGCTGAAGAGACAACATAGTTAACCAGACAGTATGAAATATAAGGACTTAGGTTGGAAAAGGACTTAGGTTGGAAAACCCAATCCCGTGGATTTTTAACATGTTCAGCATTAAGTTTTGAATCAAAGGAGACAACTTTTCTGGGTTTATTAGACTAACAATGAGTACTAACCGTTTGTGCGAGAAGGAGCTGTTTGGGTGGGGCCTCAAGATGTTCCTCCCCGCCATAGCGATCAAGAATTGACTGTTTGGCATCTGTTTTCGTGTCCTCCTTGCGTTTTTTCACCTCCCGGGACAGCAGGGCCAGCTTGGTCGGGTCTGCCTGCAGGTGCACGTCAGCCCCGTGCTCGTAGGCATCCCAAGCAAACACTGCAAGTAAATAGTTGTGAAAGTAGAAAGCTTTGTTTACTATTTAGTTTAAACTCTATTTGTATAATAAAGTGCATTGAAAGGGAAAACCATCTGCTTCCATGTCCACAAAATGTTCTAAAGAAATTGCTCAAAAACAATGAGTTGTACTTGTCCATTTCTTGCACTAGAATGAGTTGTGATTGAGATTTTTTGGGGGAAATTGAGTCCTGCACAGTTTTGTGGACTAACTTTATTTTTTAAATGCATCCTGCTGATGAACACTTTACTGTAGAAAAATGATCATAAAAGACCAGTGAATAAATGACACAGCAAAATCAATCACTGCCTACTATAGTTTATCAATGCCTGTCATTCACATATGTAACACATCGTGTGTAGGTTTCCGTAGCTTATGGCCAATACCAGCATCGTAAATAAGCTTACTTCTTCGACTGAAATGATGGAAGCTTATGTTATATAAAGTTGTATGTGAGGGAAGTTCAACTTACTTTGGTTCTTAGCAAACTGCTTGGCATCTCCAGAATACCGAACAAAATTGTCTCCGTGGAACTCAGCCCTGGAAACATGATACATGAAGTCAATCATTCAAAATATCTAAACATCTCTTAAACGTATACTTAATATCAACATAAGCTATTGAAATACCATATTGTTTACAGTGAAAGACAGATACTGAATGTAAATTTTACTTACTGAAACAAACAGGAATATATATATATATGTTTAGTATGATCTGTGAATGACAGCGAATTCAAAGAACAGCAACATCAGATGTTAAGTGAAATAATTCATACAGTGTTAATGCTATGTATGTGCATTCTGCTTGAGAAAAAGGTAAATGAGACTATTTGGAAAGTCAATAGCACCACAGCCAGATGCCAAAAGGGCATGCTAGTAACTCAATAAATACTAGTTTAAGCCATGCGTTAGTAGCGAAGAATTTGAACATAATGAATTTCAACAAAATAAATGTAGGAATTTTGTTTATTAAAGAATTGATAGTTTTTAACTGCCAAATACGTCAAGTTTGTATGAATTTATAATACGGTAGTACTTTAAGTTTAATCAAAACAAAAAGAAAGTCTTGCATTTAATTCTATGCAGGCAGGAGGGTCCATATGCTGGTCTCCATGAGAACAGAAAGGTGCTTAAAAAAGGACAGGGCCAGCACCCTTCCATTTCTCTTTCACTAAAACCCTATAATAGTGTCTATATACATGTATCTTTATGTATTGTTACTGTTGTGATGTGAACAAAGGTTCGATCAATATCTTGCAGTATAGGACCAAACTACAGGTGGTTGTACAGGTAGCCATATTGAATTGACCACCTAAATGCCAAAAGCCCAAGCCCCTCCTCTTTTTCTAGTCTCAAAACTTACAATGAAGGATATGAACAAGCCCACACATTCAATGAAACGAAATATGATAAATATAAAAGTTGAAAGAACTAGAACTGTAAGCCATAGGCTAACGAATACCCCCCACCCCTCCATGTCTAGGTTGTTTGCCCTGGAGTTAGGCCGGACAAAGCTAATTTTGCCTACAAGGGGAGATAACTCCAGTCAGGGTCATGTGACCTGTACCAAATTCACAGAGGCGAATGTTTACAACATGGCCATTAATTTCTGAAAGTTTGATAAAGATTTGTTGAATAATAACAAAGATGAATCCCGGACAGGGCTTATTTTGCCTACTTTAACACATCAAGGGGAGATAACTCTGGTCAGGGTCATGTGACCCGTACCAATTTCACAGAGGCGCAAGTTTACATCATGGCCATTAATATCTGAAAGTTTGAAAAAGATTTGTTCAATAACGACAAAGATGAATCCCGGACAAAAAAAACCGGACGGACAGACGGACAGACAGACGGACAACCCAATTCCAGTATACCCCCCCCAAACTTTGTTTTGGGGGGTATAATTAAGGGAAATTACATAGATATGTCATTTTTCTCAACTCTTTATGGCATATTCCAAATATGCTAACAAACTTTATTGACTTGAAAAGAGCATTCAATTTGTGGTTTCTAAGTTATTTTCGCAAGGTTCAATCATACATTGCACTTTTTAGGACTTGATTCAAGTTTGGTTCTGTCAATTAAACTACTGCTTATGGACCTAAAATTAAAAATTAGGCATAACACCCCTGCCAATAACACCTACAGAAGCCACTGAAAATACTTCCAACAGACAAGCTGTAATGACAAGGACTTACTCTTTCTCTTTGCTTGTGTTTTTGAAGGGATCCTCTCGCATGGAGCGCGTTTTCGGGTCATAATGGGCAGAACTTGTGTCCAAATTGAACAAATACTGAAATGGACAAGTAAAAACTCTATTTTTAAGATGATGAGATCATATGTTATAATCTTTAAAAAAAGACTTACCTTTACTTAGAAGCTCAATTGGTCAAATAATACAGTAAACAGGGGTGTACCATATCAGTATACATGTAGTTCATTACCAAGGCAATTTAAACTATTTATGCTAGGGAGTATTATTCGAGGGTACATGCACATGTAAGAACCTTGAAATCAATCAATAGGCCAAGTTAACTGGTAATAGTAATTAAATAAAAGAGTAAAACATATAATTATGCACATTACATATATGTTAGTATTGTATTCAGATCTTGCGATCAAGAATAGCTGTTGAAAGTATAATGTTCTTTTTCCAATGGGGCCTTTTGGTTGAGACAGCAGAGCGGAAGGTCGTGTGAGATACAAGGGACAGTCTAGCTCCTATTTTGAATATGTTTAACAACATGCCCAGTGTAAAGCACCCATACACAGGGAGACAACTTTTCTGGGTTAAACCAGTAATAAATCCTCAAGTTGCAAAATACTACCCTCAGCACATTGGTGATCCCATACAATTTTTGTATCTTTTGAATGTTTCATTGGCTGATTACAATTTGTATATTTGCTTATTCATTCATGTTAAATCGGACATGAGTGACACATTTGTTTGGTGATTTTCAGTATTTATTTTTTCTGCACATAAAAACCTTTCAAATGATACCTGAATAAGATGGGGTCACCAGGCATATTTGTGCAATGAATACCTTAATAAGATGCACCAGTACAGCAATACACGAATCAATCCTGTAAACCTTACCTTAGCTGTGTCTTCTCGAATACGTAGATTTCTGACTGTGATTCTCTGTTTGGTTTCAAACTTCTGCCCGGGCATGTCCACATCATCAGCATACTTGTCTTCATCATCAGAATCTCCAGCCACCTGAACAACAGTACAAATATATGTAAGTAGTTTGTGAATCAATGTTTAAAAACAAAAAGAATAAGAGAATAAAAAAAATACATATTAACAACATAATCATCTGGACATTTGATAGCATTTTATCATCATGATAATAAGTGATTTATATGCTGTCATAGAAGCCATACAAGACCTGTTATAATAAAGACAAATAAAGGACCATTACTTTACACAATATACATATGAACAAAATAAGAAGAAATATAGTTGATTGGTGGTTCATTCAAAATAAAGAATATGTAGTTCTATCATACCTTTTCCTCCTCTATAACTTGTTTCTCACTTCCATCAAGGAAGTTTTCTTCTATCTTCTTTTCTTTAAGCAGACGTTTAGCCTGAAATAGAGAAAAATGGAGTGACATATATGAGTAACCAGTAGTAATTAATTTTGATGATATAGATACTGGTTAAGCTGTACCTGTGACTTCAACCAACAATACACAGGAGATCATGATAGTACAAGTATAAGTTAACTTATTCAAGAGACAAGTATGAATGCTTTCTGGCAGGGTGAAGTGAATAATCAATACAATTTGGTTTCAATAATAGTAAACTTCATGACAAATCAAAGAAGGGTAAACAATGAGGACAGGGACATGTGCAGATACACAGCTAGTTTTTAGGCCTAAAGTACCTCTTCAATTTTCTCAAAATCCTCATAGATTTTCTGATGCTCGTCTGGGTTGTAACCATTCCAGCGGTCACGTTTCCCCTCATAGTCAAACGCCAGATCTGACTGTAGGTGCTCATCTGGTGCAAAATTATCACCAGTAAATTTGGCTCCTATCTTTCTTGGACGCTGTATTAAAGAATAAAGTAGTTACAGTTAGTTCATCATAGTAATGCACGGCTAATACATAAATGTATGTGTACATCAAGTCCATTTGCTTCATCATGACATGAGATATTGTAGATAACTGGCCTTTTGCAACCGAAAAATTATTTCTGTATGTGTAAATATGAACAAATATACTGAGCAAAGCAGAGTGTGAAGCTTTGGGTAACAATATCATTAGTGCATCTTTAATCAAGTTGGTTTAAACCTATTACTTTCATAAAAATATACAAATGACAATATATATTACATTTTAAATATTTAAGAATTTGATTGGAAGCTTAAAGCTTAAAAAGACCATCTTCTCTAGAAAGTAGTGAATTATTTCTATTTTAATTTAAGTGTCCTTCTTACCTCAAGGCAGTCTTTTTTCTTGTGTGTCATTGCTCCACAATTTTCGCATGCTCCCTTCCGAAACTTTGTGGAAACTGGACCCTGGAATTATACATTTTTTTGTACAGTTTGTATTTTCATTATACATTGAATACAAATCAATTGTCAGATGTGTATAAAGAATATGAAGTTAAGTCAGATTATATCTATCTTTGCAAAGTGCCACTATCAAGAACTTGGTAGATGAGTGTTGAAAATAGGAAACATCATTAAGTCTTCATACTAGTGCTTTCTTACATCAAATATTATTTTATTTCAAATGAGAAGTCAGATTGAGAAATTAAGTCTATTAAGCTTGTCAAGTTACAAAAACCAAGCTGTTTACACAGAAGTTAAATACTATCATCAGCATCAGAGTCTTAATTAACAGAAGTCTGCAATATAATTCTGGAGAACTACAAACGAAATTTAAAAAAAGACAGTTTACCTCCTTTACACCTTTCTTGAACCATTCCTGCAGGTCGGAGAACCGTTTTTGTTTCTCTGGCTGAGGGCGTTGATGTTTTAATGTTGGACGCTGCTCCCCAAAAAACCAGGGCACCTGCATGATGTACTGTGGAATGTGAGGGTTGATGTCACTGAAATATTATTGTTGTATCTATAAACAATGTAATCAATACAACAAATTATGCATGTGAACTCAGAGTAAAATATTAATGTTATACATAAATTACAATTAAATTAAATGTAAGACATGAAACGGATTTAACCTTTTAACACATAAGTACCTGTAATATAATTATGGTTGTCCAAAACTCTTCACATGATTTTGTTTACATCCCACAATAAAAAAATAAGTTAGAATCAAGCAAAAAAAATACAATAACTATATGATGAAGTTATTCTTTATTTTGTAATTCTCAAATCCTTTAATTAAAGAGCTTATAATGGAAATCTTTTCATTATCTTTTCGAAACGCATGACTTACTTGCCATCCTCATCCTGCATAGCAGGGACAGTACCAGCCTTTCGTGCCTCTTCTAGCTCCTTCATCTTCTTGTAATCCTCACGTGATTTCTTCTGTGGCTCATCACTCTCCCCTTCAGTTCTCCCTTGCTTTGCCACCACAGAGGGTGGCAAGTTTGAGATGAACGACATCTTTATTTCTTTATGTTAATTCTTGTTTACTGAAAACAGAAATTGTATAAGAAACAGACGATGTATCAATTGGTGTTGCTTATTCTTTTCCTTTATTTGAGTAAGTAATTGCGTTTCGCTTTAAAAGGTCAATAAAACAACACGATCACCAGCGATGCCAGCAATAAAACCCGCTGTAGCAGTCTTCCCGAAAATGTAAATATTCTGCCTGTCACTTCGGAAGTGGTTGCCTGTCCGAACAAATATTTGCCTGTCTGAACAAAAATGTCATTACTTAGGCCTAAAAAAAATTACATTTGGTTCGGGTTACCTGACCCTACCTACGGAATAGGTGCGGACCCTACCATGTCAGTTTGAAAAAAAAATGAAAAACTAAAAAAAACCTACCTTTTTTTGAAAATGATGTAACCCTAACCAAACATGTTTATTTTTTAGGCCTTAGTATACATAAAGAGTAAAAATATGAATGTCAACTGTTTTCAATGCTTGCCTGATATAATTCACAAAAAAACAACATATAAACACTACATGGACATGTCGTTTAGTAAAAATAAACACACTTGGCCTCAAAAAACTATTTTAACAATTGGCGAAAGACTATATGTATAGTTATATTATGCATCCATGTTGGATAATAATGACAAAGATGTTCAATATATACCCAACAGTGATCTTAACCGGATTGAATTTGTCATTAGTGTCGTTATTTTCACATAGATATATTCTGGCTCACAGAGACCTTCTACATGTACACAACCTGTCAGATTTGTCCATGATTTATAGATATCAGGAAACTTGATAAACAATTGACACATGTAAGTGTTTTTTGATATCTGAACATATTTCTTTTGGCATAATGACATAAATAAATGTGTTGAACAGTAGGCAATAATATTTTCGTAGAAATTTGAATTTTTAATGGAAATAATTTCAAAATTGTGCCTGCGAAGATTCTCTGTGCAAGGACCATTCGCTACTTTTTGCTGGGATGGTGGAAGTCATAAGAAGTCATTGTTAAAAAATCATCGGAAGACTCGTTGGCGGCCAATTAGATGGACTAAGAAGAAGTGAGAATGATTTAAGACACTCTACATAACGATATTAGGCTATATGGTTTCTGACAGATTTCAATTCCATCCACACAAAATAAAAATTAAATAATGAAATGCAGTTCGTTGAGTTGTCAAAGCAAATGAAATTTTGCTTGGGTCACTCGCGAAAATATATTACTGGCCAGAATTTTTTTTTAAAGGTTACAAATATCCAAGAGGTCCAACCATTATATTGATTAAATAAGAATGATGTTATGATGCCACAGATTCAATGATTTTCCTCTAACAAAGTAAAAACATATGATAAAAAATAGCAAAATAATGTTTATTTACGTTTGCGTGAAATATTTCCTTGTAGAAACCGCAAATTTGTGGTGACATACAACTAATCAAATAAAAGCTAAGCAGTCGTTATTTAAAACGTTTATGGTACGATCGATCACCAAATTTTAAACCTGGTTTTAATAGTCCGTGAATCTATTTATGATTTACCGATTGTAGCAAATATTGGAAAATATTTCTTTCTTTTTTTTACACAATTAGGCGTACTTAATTAGTGTGGAAACAAGACTTTAAATGTCTAAAAATAATGTCGGCCGAAGTGAACCATCTATAGCAAATAGCTAATTATAATAATGCAGTTCACTCAGATCAAAGTGACATATGACACAAACATTCTTTAAATACTAGATGGTCTGTAATAATTCTGGCCTTTTTCTTTGTGTCATCAGTCAATGTTTCAATATAGACTAGCATCAGCCATGTCCGTTGGATACCCATATGCATCTCGTGCGCTTTGAACGTAACCGGCAGAAGTCACGCTATACGATGTAATATATGTGAGCGTTGGCAACATCGCAAATGTGATACTGGCGTGTTTATATTTATGTTTATATTTCATTATTCTTTTTTATAGCATTGATGTTTTTAAATAATCGCTATAACTTTGAGTTATCGATTACATGATTAAATAATAAATATAGGATGCTACATAAATACGATATAAATATATAATGATTTTAACATATTCTTATGAACACACATATATATCACAGTGATCACTAACGTCCAGTATCGCCAGAAGCAGCTGATCACCATTTAGTGGTCATTGCAAGGCGACTGAGAAGTAGCTTCAACACCTCACTTAAAAACCGAATGCGGAGTGGTCCATGCTTGATTATGAAGCAGGTACATATAATAACATGACATCACATAAAGATATGTACTGGGTCCCACTTACTACATTTATACACATATAATAAAAGTTTAAAGGGCTTAAATCATATCTACCGCTGATTAATATCTAGATGTAAATATGAACGCTATTTATAAATCTAAGGAGTTATCGGATACTGGACTTACCGAAAGTTTTTTAGCGGACACAGAAATGATTCCTTAACATTTGTCCATACATACATGTACGTACAGGTCTGTTCTTGAACTAAGTTTATATACCGGTACATAACCAAAATACACGTTATAAATGTCGTCTCAATGAAGTTTCGGACCAATAACCTATAAAGCTACTCCCGAGAGATGTGAACTTTTTTTCGAAATCATACGGTCGAGAATGACTATACACCACTTAACCTCTCAGGGTGGTATTGATTTTGAATGGTGACACATCGGTTGAGCAATATTGTGAGGATTCAAAACCTGCTATATACTGAGAGTAGCTTAATTATTAGGAAGTGGTTCACTTAGTCCTGCATCCCTGTGTGGGTCCATTTCTTGGCGACTGGAAGGCAGAGGCGGCTGTTTCAAAATTATCATTATTGAACTGGCACGAAATGAAGCCTTATTTACATTAACTAAATATGTTGCCTTACTGTTTCAATTTACTTTCTACATTATGTAATCTGTGATTTATATGCCATATAACATGACCCATGATTGGAATAAAATTTATCTTATCTTAATATTGGAATCTTGTGATTCGTGAACGTTCTCACAATGGTTGGCGCGGGCCGCTGACTGCTGAGTAACTGAATCGTTAGAAAAATTGTAGTGACATGTAACCGAAAACGCGCACCTGCTTCATGAGATGAAAACAAAACATTTTAATCAGTTTTAATTGACTTACCATTGTCAAAAGGATTGTTACATATTGATTCTATGATGCATCGAAGCAGGCAAAGTTCGTTTATCACTCGGCAAAACCGAGAGTATGGGTATTCATCAAGGGTTGGAGATACTGCGAAAATATGTGCAAGTTTGACATCCGCAATCAAAGCCCATCGAACCTGGGACCCAAGAAAGACTGTCAGCGACACGGACCATGGCGGTGTATTCAATTTTGGTTTCTCCAAGAACGGGTAAATTTTAAACTTACGAAAAAAATCATGTCTGCAACTGTTGTTATGACTTACTTAAGTTACTAGCCAAGAGATGTTGGTGATGATGGGTGGGTAAGGGTTTTTAGATGGGAGCAAGACAAATCGGCCCCTTACCAAATCGGCCTACTACCAAATCGGCCCCTAAGACGTTTCGGCCCTGCCATTTCGTCCCTTTAATTAAAATGACTCGAGACGTTTCGGCCCCTTAGTGATTTTCAACAGAGACATTTCGGCCCCTTTATTTTATTTTTTATCTTGAGTATAAAGAAAAACATTGTAGGTCGTCTTATAAATGTAAATGAGATCTGTAAATAAGTTGTAAATAACATCTTTAAATTTACAAATAGACAAATATGCATGAAAAACATTGATATGACTGATATAAAAAATATAATTAAAATCTAAATAACTATTAACCCTGATTTTTAATATAAAATGTTAGAAAATCTAAGAAAGTTTATTTGTTATAACTGTTAATTATTAATTGATCATTAAAGACTTCAAAGAAAATGTGTCTTTGAACCATGCATTCTTTACAAGGCAAACGGTAAGTGTTGTGGGTGTGAAAAAGACATTCAAAGAGGGTCCGTTCAAAGACGTGTGAATGAATAATTGTCTTTAATTTTTTATTGTTGTTTACAGTTGATTAAAGAAGATTTGAGTAATATAAACACCTTAAGTATATATATTAAATCGTTTCTAAAAGTGGGTACCATTTGTTTTAAACGTGTTGCTGTGCTACTGTTAAATTTTCGTGTATTGGACATTATTAACGCGTTGTTGTTCTACTTTTATTTTATTGTGTAATGGAATTTTGTTAAAAATTGTAATGTCTGATTCGGATTTTTGTATTGAGTGAGATAAGGTTGTGAGACCGTTGGCAGCATTGAGTCTGCTATACAGGTAGGTGCAAGTAATATGTTTTATAGACACAAAAAACGTATATAAATGTATAACACTATCCAGGTATGGCTATGTTTACCGCTAAGTACTCCCATAACTCCCATGTAATTTAGATTAAAATGCACATACCGCCAAAGGTCTATCAAAGCTGTTGTCATTGACACTGGACTGGCTTTCGTGGTTTTTATTTTGCAATCTTTCCTGATTACACGCGTGTCTGACTTGTGATTCCCTAGTATAAATTTTTTGCTATGTTTCTTTGTTATGTTTATTGTATCAAAAACGGTAGTGTTTAAACATAATTCTGTAGATCCTTAGGACATACGCGATGTACATATTCTTGTTTCTTTTGTGTTGTATGTATCTTGCAGTATGTATAACACCGAAATCATTACCTTTTCATATTATACCTTAATATCGATAACATTCTCACAATATTTTTTATCAAACTTATGATAGAATAGAACTTATGTTATTAAGCAAGGTTTTTAAAAATGCCTTTACGTTTCAACCATTAATTTGTTATGTATGTGGTCTACTATTGCTCCAGAATAATTATAAATTATTATTTTTGACAATTAGTGTTTTATCTATACATAATTAGAAAATAATGTTTGTTTTATAGATGTGACTTGCAAACAAGTGACAACTTGATAGTTCTACAGATATTCTACAACAAATATGCATTTTAAAAAGAGTAAAACAATATATCCATAATAAAATAATCATATTCTGTTTGAGGTGCGAAGAGATAATTGGTATTATTCTGTAAGTGTGAGAATTAGCGGTTGGGAAAGTCGGAACAAACCTTGTACACGTATTCATAACCTTGTAAACACAAAGTGTCATAATTCCAACGTCTGATACCCCTGTGGAATGTGACAATTCGCCATAAGACCGTCTGTCTAAAAACACCTTTTAAGCCAGTATGGTTTTGCATACGTATTCAATATAAGATTAATAATAGTTTTTTTTTCATCCTTACCTGATTTAAAATATAAATTCATAAAATGTATAACTTATGTCTTATAACTTTATTTATTATTAAATTGTAGTTAATAAGAAGATGTACTGTATATTAATTCTTATAAAAAATCTGTTTTCTTCTTTTCATAAATCATTATCCATCAATTCAGATGTTTCGCAGTTCGCCACTGCGGAATCGTTCCTTGATGAAACTTCAAATGAAGTATCCGCTCTAGACGCCAGGATCATGGATGAGTGGGACTCTTACGATTCGCATGATGTCACCTGCGAGGAGTTCCTGAAAAATGTTGGTGCCATCTACGGCGGGCGATAGGTGTTTGGTCAAGACTGATGTTAGACAATGGACATGTCATTATACATAATATTACCAACATAGTTATATGTAATATTTAAAGATTATTTAAAAAAAAAAATGAAGTTTATTTTTTTTTTCTTCTACTCTTTTTCATTTTATAAAAATATCTCGTGAATAAATTTTTACATGTTTTCAAGTGTACAGATATTTTCTTTAAATCTATTTTTATCTATACCTTTGTATGTATGTATATAGCTTTGTCTATTAAAATAAAAAAAATGAAATTACATGTTTTTTTACTTATATTTAGAAATAAAAAAATAAAATGTAAAGAAGGGCCGAAACGTCTCGGTAATCAGGGGCCGAAACGTCTACGGGATGGGGCCGATTTGGTAAGGGGCCGAAAAGGTAACCGTTTGAGCTAGGGGCCAATTTGGTAAGGGGCCGATTTGTCTGGTAGCCTTTTAGATTCTTGGGTCGGTTTAGAATTTCAGGTTATCGGTAATTCCACCGACCGTAGATTCTTTCCAAGTTTATTCTTTATTTGTTCAATTTGACGTATGAGGCTAATTCAGTTGGCAAAC
Source organism: Mya arenaria (assembly GCF_026914265.1). Taxonomy (NCBI): domain Eukaryota; kingdom Metazoa; phylum Mollusca; class Bivalvia; order Myida; family Myidae; genus Mya; species Mya arenaria. Next base: position 66,747,688 of record NC_069133.1, on the reverse strand, counting down.
TAAACAAAGTTGAGGTTGTCCTAGAATAATTAATTATGTTCTGAGTACATGATATTTCCTCTTCTGCATTTAAAATACAAAAATCCCAATGGTTGACAATGGTTCTCAAAATATTGGATACCACCTTGCAAGTGTGGTATTCCATTAGTATTTAACGCTCTTAATTTGTGCAAAAAATTATGAAACTTGCCACCGGGTATTGAAGAAAGTATTACTTGTTAAATCTGTGGATATTCAACGGAACATGAGACATCCCTGCACACTCAACACTGATTGAATAAAATTTAACTACACTTGACTGATTAGCTTGCATTTAACTTTAGGTATACGGACACCCTTTAATGTGCATGTGTCACCAAGCTGTAAAAGTGGGTGTCCTCTGGGCTCTCTAGTTTCCCCCACAACACAAGACCACACTCTTGCGTAAAATCTTGCCAGCCAGAGTGATTAATATAATGTTGAAATAACTTGTTTCACAATTGATGTAAAATAAAAAAAAAACTAAGTATAAACTAACCCTTTCATCACTGTGAACATTTTATTAGGCTTATACCAGCATGTTATAAAATTTTATCATTGGAACACATCCATACCAAAAGGAAATTATATAGATTTTATGAATATGACATGTCATATGCAGAGATTTTTCATCGCGTCAATTAAAATGTGTCAGAATGCCAGCTCACTTTTTGACGGATGTCTGCCTGGGAGTAATATAGGTTTGGTTAGGACTTAGGGTAAGGTTTAACAGGAATTAACTTATCTGCCTCAGTGGGTATTTGACTGTATGTCATTGATACCAATAAGCACTCTTACGTGGCAAAAACTCAACTTGAACTCTGACCCTGGGTTATGAGGTACACATGTATGTACAAGTTTTATTGTCTCAAACTTTTAGCTGTGTCTAAAACATGTTTTATTGCATGGTTCATTTTTGCATGCTCCGCGAGTTGACTTTTAAAATAACTTCAAGTTGTTCTGTCTGTCAAATGTGCTACTTTAGGGTGAATGTATTTGGGTGTTGTTTTTGTTTGTGAAAGTTTTGGAGGATTGATGCATATTTGGACATCATGCATTGTTTTGATAATTTTGTAACCTGGTTTTGAACCTGACTTGATTGCAATGGATATAGCCAGCTCAAGGACAGTAACATTGATAATAATAATATGTTGTTATCAAGAAATTACTCAATTGACTGTCACATTTTGTGAATGATACAAATGGACCAAGACTATTTAATACCAGTTGCAACTGGTTTCATATGTTTAATTATCTAATAAAACAAGACATTGACCCTGTAAGACAATAATCTAGAGCACAGAACAATGAGTAAATGAATAGATACCCTTTAATACTGATTTTTTTGTAAACATTAATACTGCAATATATTTTACAGTATTTTTTTAAAACTATATGAGGTCAAGGTATTGACGAAGCCTTGGTGTCACTTTTGTTGTTTTTGTCTGCAATGCAGAGTTATGTCCCTCAATCAACTGAGAAAAATGGACAGGTGTTTGTATTGCCCTGTGTTTTCTTGTTTTTAGAGTCATTATTGTTAATCTCCATAAGTACCTCTTAAGATTATCTGCTATACGAAGATATTCTTTTTCTTGACTTAGTTTATGAAGTCGTCATAACCCTTAAAGCTGCACTCTCAAAGATTGAACATTTTGACAACTTTTTATACCCCCCAAAACAAAGTTTGGGGGGGGGGGGGGTATACTGGAATCGGGTTGTCCGTCTGTCTGTCTGTCCGTCTGTCCGTCCGTTTTTTTTTTTTGTCCGGGATTCATCTTTGTCGTTATTGAACAAATCTTTTTCAAACTTTCAGATATTAATGGCCATGATGTAAACTTGCGCCTCTGTGAAATTGGTACGGGTCACATGACCCTGACCAGAGTTATCTCCCCTTGATGTGTTAAAGTAGGCAAAATAAGCCCTGTCCGGGATTCATCTTTGTTATTATTCAACAAATCTTTATCAAACTTTCAGAAATTAATGGCCATGTTGTAAACTTTCGCCTCTGTGAATTTGGTACAGGTCACATGACCCTGACTGGAGTTATCTCCCCTTGATGTGTTAAAGTAGGCAAAATAAGCCCTGTCCGGGATTCATCTTTGTTATTATTCAACAAATCTTTATCAAACTTTCAGAAATTAATGGCCATGTTGTAAACTTTCGCCTCTGTGAATTTGGTACAGGTCACATGACCCTGACTGGAGTTATCTCCCCTTGATGTGTTAAAGTAGGCAAAATAAGCCCTGTCCGGGATTCATCTTTGTTATTATTCAACAAATCTTTATCAAACTTTCAGAAATTAATGGCCATGTTGTAAACTTTCGCCTCTGTGAATTTGGTACAGGTCACATGACCCTGACTGGAGTTATCTCCCCTTGTAGGCAAAATTAGCTTTGTCCGGCCTAACTCCAGGGCAAACAACCTAGACATGGAGGGGTGGGGGGTATTCGCTAGCCTATGGCTTACAGTTCTAGTTTATTTTTTGCCTTGGTACGAGCCAATTTTTGCGAAAATCCATGGAAACCAGTTATATAAGACTTCTGACAAAAATTTGATTGCAGATTTTTAGCTTGACTATTCGAAGAATAAGGAGAGCTATGCTACTCACCCAAGCGTCGGCGTCACCCCTTGGTTAAGGTTTTGCGTGCATGCACACATAGGTTAATATCTCATCAACTACTTGAGGTATTGCATTGACACTTTATACAATGGTACTCAACCATCCAACCTATTTAATTAACCAAGTTAGATAACTCTAGTTTGCATTTAATGCCAATAATAGGCCTTTTTTATTTGACTTAGAAATTCTGGTTAAGGTTTTGCGTGCAAGCACACAGGTTAATATCTCAGCAACTACTTGAGGTATTGCATTGAGACTTGATACAATGGTACTCAACCATCCAACCTACTTTATTTACCAAGTAAGATAACTCTAGTTTGCATTTAATGCAAATAATAGGCCTTTATTATTTGACTTAGAAATTCTGGTTAAGGTTTTGCATGCAAGCAGACATAGGTTAATATCTCAGCAACTACTTGAGGTATTGCATTTAGACTCGATACAATGGTACTCAACCATCCAACCTACTTAATAAACCAAGTTAGATAACTCTAGTTTGCATTTAATGCAAATAATTGCCCTTTATTATTGGACTTAGAAATTCTGGTTAAGTTTTTGCGTGCAAGCACACATTGGTTAATATCTCAGCAACTACTTGAGGTATTGCATTGAGACTCGATACAGCAGTACTCAACCATCCAACCTTCTTAATTAACCAGGTTAGGTAACTCTAGTTTGCATTTAATGCAAATAATTGCCCTTTATTATTGGACTTAGAAATTCTGGTTAAGGTTTTGCGTGTAAGCACACATAGATTTATATCTCAGCAACTACTTGAGCTATTGCATTGAGACTTGATACAATGGTACTCAACCATCCAACCTACTAAATTAATCAAGTTAGATAACTCTAGTTTGCATTTAATGCAAAATAATTGCCATTTATTATTCGACTTAGATATTTTGGTTAAGGTTTTGCATGTTACAGCATTTAAGTCAATATCTCAGCAAATATATCATGTCTTGCATTGAAACTTTACATTTGTATTCCCAACTATATAACCTACTAAATTAATGGAAGTAAGGTAACACTTTTTTGAATATAATGCAAATTATGGGCCTTTATTATTTGACTTAGAAATTCTGGTTAAGGTTTTGCATGTAAGCACACATAGGTTAATATCTCAGCAACTACTGGATGTATTGCATTGAGACTTTATAAAATGGTACTCAACTATCCAATCTACTTAAATAACCAAGTTAGATAACTCTAGTTTCCATTAAATTCAAATAATGGCCCCTTTTTTATTCGACATAGAAATTCTGGCAAAGGTTTTGCATGTAACCACTTTTAAGTCAATCCTTACACTGAAAAGCGGCGGAATAGTCGAGCGCGCTGTCTCTGTGACAGCTCTTGTTTATATTAAAGTTCAAAAATTGATGTTTTAGATTTATGCATTTTTCTTAAACCGTTATTGACCCATAAAACATTAATTTCTGAACGGAAATATGAAAATCTGCGATCTGATTTTTTGTCAGCAATCTTATATCATTCGTTTGAAGATGTTTACGCAAAAATTTGCTCTTTCCACGACAAAATATAAAAAAGTTGTAAAAGTGGTAAATCTGTGAGAGTGCATCACCCATATGTGTCTTTTGCATTCTAGATATAAAAAAAACATGAATTAGTTGGGATGGTACATGTATCTTAAGTACACATGTAACTAATGTATGTTATGAATGTTGATTGATAATGCTAAAAAATGTATATATATATATGTACTGGAATATGTTTGAGGGCTTTGAGCAAGATAAGTGTTCCTGTAACTAATTCAATATGTATATAGAGTTATAACCGTATTGCCCTTAGCTATCAGTAGCCCCTTGTTTGTTTCTGTTTCTTTTGTTTTCAATCTCAAAGGCAAATTTGTGAATTTGTGTCTTTGTGAAACAGACTCTTACTTCTATTTGTGTTTCAGGTCATTGCTGGGTGTTGCCATGGAGAGGAAGAGTGTTCTGTTGTTTGATGCTCTCAATGGAAAACTTGTGGCCAAGAAGACCAATGCCCACACAGACTGCGTCAATTGTGTCAAGTATGAAATCACTTATAGCAAAGATATGATATTGTTTACAATCACGTGAACATGGCCATTGAGTATATCATGAGATGTATAATTTAGATTTGATAATCTTAGACCATTTTGTTAGCCATTCTTATCTTTTATGTACACTGCACCATATAAGTAAAAATAAATTTATCATGACCAAGCTTAAAGTTAAATGACATACATGTACATGTATTTAAGTTAAAATTAGATTATGATCAATTGGTTATCAATGGCAAACAGCTCAGTTCAAATCAAATTAATCAAAATATTATAATTATTAAGTAGATTTTAAACACACCATTGCCCCTTTGCAGGTTCCTTGATGACCGTCTGTTTGCTACCTGCTCTGATGACACCACAGTTGCATTATGGGATGCCCGTTACCTGAAGCACAATGTACAGACATTCCGGGGCCACTCAAACTGGGTGAAGAATATAGAGTATGACTCTAGCCAGGGGGTTCTCCTCACATCCGGCTTTGATGGCTGTATCTACACCTGGAACATTAACAGGTAGGGGTCAACACATTTGATTGGAGCACAGTATAATGCTTTTAAATCTGTTCTAATGTTACACATGTATATTAAAATGATCAAATAACATGTCAAGGGTTTATGTTATATAAAATATCAGAGTCACCCTGTTAGTTTGTCAGTACATGTTTTTATAATGTTCTGCGTGTTGGTTCATTGGTTGGATTCCTGTCTGGGCTATGAACAAATTATGATTAGTAAATTTGTAAATTAATTTGAAGAAAAACTGTTTGTACAGCTTGTATTTTAATACCAGATTTACCTTCCAATACAATTTTAAATAAAGCAGAAACAAATGAAATGAGTTTATTAAAAATGTTCATGAACTATGTAAAAGCTAACAAGTTAAATTTTACTGAGATTAAACCCTTCCTTAATTCTAGATATAGTACATAGTTTTCTTGGTATTTCCTAGTTGTAGTAGAACTAATTTAAGTAAGTAAAATAATAACAATTAACTTGTGGATTAGTTTTAGATTTTAATTAATAGACCATTCTTTACCACCAGGTACAGTACAGAGGACACGTCTAACCGCGTGTTCTACACGAGCGGCCTGATGAGGTCCAAGTTGTCGCCCGACTTCTCCAAGCTCATCATCTCCACACATGAGGGCTATATCATCATCATACATGACCTAGATCTCTCTACCCTTGGTAAACTTTCCATGCTAATACAGGGCCTGGCTTTGCTTGCTTTTATTTAAGGACCCTGTCTCATTAAAGGATCTGGATCCTCACAATTTTTTTATCTAACATCTGTGGACATTCTGTGGGAATGTCACAGATAACAAGTCAACAAGTATAACACAATCCTTTTCCTCCAGCTTGTTTACAACTTAAATACTGGCTTAATTTAATTTTTAAGAAATGTATAGAAAAAGAAAAAAACTGACGCTAAGATTATTTCACTTTACGACTTAATGAAATTTTGTTATCTTGCTACATATTGGTGTAAATTAAGCACCAGGAAATATGAACACAAAGTTGAGAGAATAGAAAAAATCTAGCTGTTGTAATTATATGTTAAATTTCCTATTAGCATTCTAAAAATTGTGTTTTCATCAACTGAGCTGTTAATCTTTAAAATGTATACATGCACAATGTAAAAATATGTAGAGATTCTGGATGATAAAATGACATGTACGTTTTACTTCAGATGAACTTAACTATTTTATCAGGGTGGCTTGACTACATGTTTACAATTGCATTGCAGCCACCATTTCAGTGAACTGAATCTGAAAAATGCATTAGTGTCAGGTCTTAGTAATTTGATTGATTTGAATTATGTAATAGTTGCTGCACCCACGATGAAACATGAGCACTTCAGCTAAAGGACAGCGTTCAATAACTAATAACATGTGGTATAAGTGAATAGCATTGTAAAATATCTGCATTCTTGTTATCTAGTTGTTCAACTCTGCCAAGTTGTTAGGGTTCTGATATGAAAGTTAATATCTAGAATAGAAAGGAAACACTCTTAAACCTTGTTCTATTACATAAAACATTACTTTAGCAAAATTATTGTAAACAAATAACGTACCACACCTTGAAAGCCATAAATAAGCAAGAAAAGCAAACAATATAGACATTTTGTAGTAGTCAGTTTTATGTAAATGGTATCTCTTGTTTTTCTAGGTGAGGACTTGAAAGGGTTCAAGCCCAACATGTATCGTCTGATGCAGCGTAGCCAGACACCGCTGAAGATCGGCCTGCAGTACAACCATGTGTTTGAGCAGGACAGGAACCGAGTGGAGTTCATAACTGACTGGCCAGCGGGGAATGAGGCCAACATCATATCATCACTGCAGGTTTGTGGGATAGAAAGTTAGTTTGTACTAATTTCTTTTAGTTCAATTGGAATGAAAGTTGACTGGTGGAACAAGTACCAACTTCCATTTGAGTGGCCACTACAAACTTTTCCTGGTGGGGTTGATCCCATCACATCTTTTGCAAGACATAGACATATATATGACCATTCTAGGTCATATCTAATAATTAGATAATCCTCTCAGAATTGCTATATTCAAGTGGATAGCGTCCACAGATCAGATTAAGGATCAGAGAGTCCCGCATTAGATGACCACTTCAAGTTTTGTTAAAAGTTATAATTTAGGAATGGTGAATGATTCTTAATCATATACACATAGCTTAGATTAAACCTGTTTGTATGTTTATGCGATCACAGCACTGTTGTATATTGTAGGTTCATCCCCATGGCTGGTCCATCCTCTCACGAAACACAGACTCATCAGAAAATACAGAGGTACACACTGGGCAATATGCAATGTGGAGCCTTTTTTTACTTACATTTGATTAAGAGGCGATTACTAAATGCTTCTTTTAGTTGGTTGGTTTATACCAAAATGTTTCTAAAATAAAGTTGTGCTCTAGCTAAAAAATTACTTGGAATTAGAATGGGTTTTTTCATGTCTAATTTACTGAATGAAAATATATGACAGAGTGTTAACAAATACAATTCTATGCTTAAAAATAAAGTAAAATGTTGCTTTTATTAAAACATTTTAATACTATTCTTAACAGTTCTTTGTTTCTATTATCAGTGGACATGTGTCCATGATCTTCAAGACTATGGTGAGGTAAAGAAGACCCCATCCCGCCCGTGGGAGGTAGCATGGACAGCCCCTCACACTAGCTCAGCCTACTGCACCTCAACAAACACACCTGCTTACTCCTCCCAGGCACCATCTGCTAGAGCTAGAGGGGGCAACCAGTCTGCTGGCTCTGTCACTGAAAACACATCCTCTGCTGCTGGAGATGGAAATCAGTCAAATGAAGAAAACGTAAACCAGTCAGATGATCCTGGCACTGAAAACCAGTCTGCTGCTGGAAATAACGACCAGTCAAATGAAGAAAATCTGAACCATTCTGCTGACTTTGTCACTGAGAACCAGTCTGCTACTGCATGTAGTAACCCGTCTCATGAAGAAGATAGAAACCAGGCTAAACCTGGAAACAGTAACCAGCCAATGGAGGAGAACATGAATCAACCTGGTGTTGATGAGAGCTCTTCTGTATCAGCTGGCAATCAGTCAATGTCTACGGGGAGTAATGAGGAAAATGAAGGTAGTAGCAGTGCTAGTGCTAACCAAGAGCGGAATCTTCAGTCACTTAGTCAGGCTACAAATGCTGACAACTTAGCTAATGATGGATCACAAAATAATTTGCAAAGTGACCAAAATGATAGCAGCAGTGTCCCAGTGAGGGACAGTCTACTACCAAGAGAAGACATTGAATCAGACAGTTCAGAGGGTGAAACCTCCTCAACTCAACCGTTGAGAATCTCGCGAGGAGTGGGGAATGGTTCTGTGAACCCAAGCCTGAGACCCGTGCCCCCTGCTAGTTCACCCCTTATTGCAGGCCCCATGCATAACTCCCTGATTCAGATCAGGCGGGGCTCCAGACAGGATGACGGCAGTTTCTCATTCTCAATATCTGTGCACACATCAAGTGGACGAACCATCATGTTCAGTCAGGAAGATATTGAGGCAGATGATGAGGAGGATAGAGACTTCAGAATTACACCTGTTAACACCGAGTCTAGAAGGCAAAATGAAAGTAATGGTACGGATAATAGATCAAGGGTGCAGGATAGAAGTAGTGAAAACACCGCCCAATCAGGTTCAAGTAGTAGAGGCATTAACCAGAGTGATCAAGTCTCAGGTTTGAATCTGGGTATAAATGGGAATAGAAGTAGTTCATTAAGTATTGAAATTAATGACATGGATAGTGTTGATGTTGACAATAATGACAACTCTGACGTTGAGAATGAGAGTGAGCATGACATTATTGATGATGTGATGATGTTCCCAGATACTGACAGCTCTGATGGTGAAGAAAATGATCCAGTTCAAGGGAGTGTCAATATAAACTGGCCAAGCCATGCAGGCCTAAACAGTGGTGTCAATATTTCCATACAGAGTAATGATGATTCCAATGATGAGCCAATGTTTAGACACACTGGACCTTCAAGAATAAGGCGAAGGGCGATAAACACTGTAAGGCAAAATGCATCCCCCTGGTCGAGAGCTTCTAGCAACCAGACAGACAATTCATCAAGTTCTAATTCCAATTCACAAAATGTTGGTAACAGACGTGTGAACACTGCCGCCAATAGCAATAACCCGGCCCCTGGAGGGTCGGTCGATGTTCAACCACGAAGTAATTCCTTTATGTTTGTGCTGGAGTCAAACTCCGGCACGAGGAGACGGAGAGTGCTCAACCTGAGCTATCTGGACACTTTAACAGAGACAGAGAACTCACAGCTTAAAAAGAACATTCACACAAACACGAATCGCCTCCAAGGCTATATGGAAGAGTGTAATGTAGGTCGTGGCTTCATTAAAGAGGTGGCATTCAGCTCAGATGGCAGATTAATAAGTTCCCCATTTGGGTTTGGTATAAGACTGTTCTCATTTGATCCACAGTGTAACGAGCTCTGTGACTGTTATCCCAGATCCCCGGTCAAGCTCTATGAAGCCACTTGCTCTCTAGCTCATGTTAACATTGTGGTTGCCACACAGTTTTCACCCGTACATAACTTGGTTGTTTCAGGATGTCTCGATGGCAAAATAGCTTTCCATCAGCCTGTCCTTTAAAAGTCTGCAATATTGTTGTGTTACATGGTAATCAGATCTGAAAGTTCATCAATTTTATTTTTTGTTTTTATGTTACAAGTCAATATGTACATTCAAAGTATATGAACAGTTACTTTAACTGTTAAGTTGTCATGTACATGTAATTTTTATTGGAATTCTTCATGGTTTGTACAATCAATTTGTTTCTTGAACACAGTGGTGATCTGAGGATGCTGTTAATGTTAGCGGTAATTGAAGGATGATGTTTCATTAAGAAGGCAAAACTTTACAAAACCTTTGTAATGTGACAAGTTTTAATCTTAGTATTGTAAACTTGACAACTTCTGTTTTAAAAAGGCAATCAAGGAAAATGTTTTTTTGTTTAAACCAGTATTAACTGGTAATAATAATTGGTATACAATAAAATAACCCTGGTGCAGTTCACCTATGTTTATTTTTGTTATTGATTTACTTTCAAATATTTTTTGTGTTCATTCAATTCCAGACATTATAATTATGGTAATGGTAAAATCATTGATTCTAATTTTAATTTCGTCTGTTTTTCGAAGAAGGAAATCGAGGTATTGTGATAGTCTTTGGGTTCTTGGCGCACGCATCGGTTTTGTAGGCGTCGTGCAAAAGAAACAATTTGGAAATTGCTTATAAAACGTTTCAATATATTTGAATGAAAGTTGATTAGAAGCAGCACACTGTAGTGCACATGAAAATCGTAGTAAGACCCATAACTCTGACTTGACTGAATGTCACGTTATGAACCTTTTTTGACTGAATAAAGCAGACGATGTGTGGAGTTCTTCTCGCAGTGTTCTTATTGGCATTGTTAAATTACCTTTTGATTGGATTATAAGAACAAACATTGCAAGGTTGATCTAGAGCATGTTTTGTAGCAATTGAGGTATGGACTGCTGCTCATTTTCCCTGATATATGATGCCTACATAAAGGTAGTGAACTAGTCTAATATCAATGTCAGAAAAGCGCTTCTTTAAACTATGCATGCAATTACAGATAACAAGGTCATCTTCATTTTGTTTTGTTAAGTGTGGTATTCCATGTCTTATTAAATAATGAAGAACTTTTAAGTTTCATTATTGTTTAGCAAACATTTGTCCATATCCCAAACCTTATACATACCGTCAATTATGTTGCCATAGTAACTTGATGTTTTTCTAACGAGTGGCAACAAAATGACAAATTCCAGCTTTGCTGGACCGTGGATCAAGATGTTGGAATCAAGCGGCCTGCATACATACAATGTTTTTGCGATCACGACTAATGCCGTTACCTTTCGGGCAAGTTTTATTGAAATATATTCTGCTGAGTACAGTTGGCGTGGGCAGTTATTCCTATAAAGTGCGTTATAAACCTTTGCTTCGTCCTGTACGCACCACTTCGTTCCCCTATCGTCAGCTTATGTACAAAGTTCTACAAAGCATTAATGACAAGTTTTACATCTGTTTTTGTAACACTGGCCATGAACTTTCAGTATAAAAACAAAAAAAAAATGTACGCAAAACATGTCTTCTCGTGGTGAACATTTGTGACAAATGAAACATCTATTTTTGTGACAATGACCACGAACCTTCAGTCAAAACCACTCTACGCAAAACATCGCCTTTCTATAAATATTTATGACAAGTTATACATCTATTTTTGTGACATTGACCTTGAACCTACATTGGTGATGAATGCGAAACATTGTCTCCATATGGTGAACATTTGGGGTAAATAACACAAACGTATTTGCTTGTAACATTGATCATGAACCTACAGACTTTGGTGGCGTATGCGAAACATTATCTCCGTATAGTGTACATTTCTAGCAAGTAATACAGCTGTGTTTGTGACACTGACCTTTGGACTTCAGAAATGGATGTTGTATAAGCAACATCGTCTACCTATGGTGGACATTTGAGGCAAGTAATGCACTGAATTGACAATCATTTTGATTGGCACGTTCTCTGTTCGGTGAAATGCTCCAGTAACCACGCATAATCCCCCGGGAAGATGCAGACATCAATTAACTGTGTAATGCTAAACGGCATCACTAGTGTAAGTATCCGTCATGTCGTGACAGAAAATGGGGTGCAAACAAATACCATCACGGCAAGTTTAAACTTTTATTAAAACATTAATGAATAATGAAACAACTTGTGCAGATCTATAACAAAATGATAAATGGTAAAACACCGAGCTTATGGCTGAATAAAACAGATATAAAGGAATTAGCAAATATAAAACCTTAAATCGAATATGCATACAAAAAGAATGCCCACGACCTGTGGACTATCAATACAAAACAAATAATAAAGTAATGTCAATAAAACAATGCGTAGGAAATTGCGCTGAATGTTTTCTCTTAATTGGGGTTTCGTAAACTAGAACTTTCGCAGTCTGGTACCATAGCTCGTCCATTTTTCTAAGTTGATTTAGGGGCCACAACTCAACACGTTGTCGACAGAGTAGTGGGACTTGCTACTCATGTTCACATTGCCACTGTTAACACGCGCACCAAGTTTCACGTCAATTCTCTTATAACGTCCGTGGACGACACCGATGCAATGACAATACCTCCAAAAACACAGACGACCTAAAATGGTTATTTGAAATTCGCCAATAAATGTTGCCAATGATGTTACTAAATGTAAGATTGGATTTACCTCGTTCTACCTGTTTCCGAAAAGTATTACTGTAACATTAGTCTGCTTAAATCCTTTTAGTAGTAATGCAAACAATAGTACATAAAACCCCCAACTCAAAGTCAGTTGGTGGCAACAAAATTTCAACAAATCAAAGAAACAGGGAATCAAGCAGCAATGTCTAAGTGATAAACAGAACAATTAAAACATGAATATAATCTAAGTGCAAAGTTTACAACATAACGATGGAAACATGTTAACAAAAGTGCGTCAACATATAAAACGGTATCCAAAAATTGCCATGTGAAAAGTTACAAAATTTACTGCATTTTAAATTACAAAAGAGCTCTCACACATTAATAAAAATAGATAAAATCACACACGTTTTTTTCAGATTTTCACTCTATCCATAAATCCATATTTCAGGGCTTTAAGATGGAAACCGGTTTGGCATTACTGGAGATAAAAACAAAACAACACACACATACAACACAGCTCAGTCAAATAAATGTGTGTTTAAGTGTAAAACTATGCAAACCATTAAAGGGTAAGACTATCTAGCACTTTCTCGTAAATATGTTTTGTACCATGAACACATCTTCAAGAAGTAGTTCATGGTCTTTAGCAAGTAGTTCAATACTTTTCGTGAATAACCGCCACAAAAATGCATTTAGTTTTGATTAAAAACCTAGTATTCCTTTGTACAAAATTCAGGAAAAACTTTCACATGTTTATAAAATTTAGTCACGACTAAGTATACTGTTCATCTCAAATATCGTCATTCTTTTAATGATGCACGTGGGCAGGGTAACAACATTCATCATGTGACTTCCGGGGGTGCATCCCGACTTCGCGGTGGCTTCCGGCCAAAGTTCAGCTTCCGTCGAACTCTACTCAGTGTCACTGTAAAAGAAAGGTGTACAATTGTAAGGTTGGACACATAAAGAGCCCCCCCCCCCTACCCTGTGAGTGTTCTTTTACTCCCTTCTCTACCCAGTGAACCCTCTTTAACTCCCTCCCCTATCCAGTGACGCTCTATCACTCCCCCCCTACCCAGTGAACGCTTTATCACACCCTCCCCTACACAGTGAACTCTCCTTTACTCCCTCCCCTACCCAGTGGACGCTCTATCACTCCCTCTCCTACACAGTGAACTCTCTGTTACTCACTCCCCTACCCAGTGAGCGCTCTATTACTCTTTCCCCTACGCAGTGAACGCTCATTTACTCCCTCCCCTACACAGTGAACGCTCTTTTTCTTCCTTCCTCTACCAAGTGAACGCTCTATTCCTCCCCCCACCCAGTGAACGCTCTGTTACTCCCTCCCCTACCAAATGAACGCTCTATCACTCCCCCTACCCAGTGAACGCTCTTTTACTCCCTCCCATACACAGTGAACGCTCTTTTTCTCCCTCCCCTACCAATTGAACGGTCTTTCCCCCCACCCAGTGAACGCTCTATTACTCCCTCCCCTACCAAATAAACGCTCTATCATCCTCCACCCATTGAACGCTCTATTACTCCCTCCCCTACCCAGTGAACGCTCTATTACTCCCTCCCCAACCAAGTGAACGCTCTATTCCCCCCCACCAAATGTACGCTCTATCACTCATTCCCCTACCAAGTGAACGCTTTATTACTCCTTCCCCTACCCAGTGAACGCTCAATTACTCCCTCCCCTATCCGGTGAACGCTCTATTACTCCCCCTAACCAGTGAACGCTCTATTACTCCCTCCCCTACCCAGTGAACGCTCTATGACACCCTCCCCTACCCAGTGAACGCTCTTTTACTCCCTACCCTACCCAGTGAACGCTCTATTAATCCCTCCCCTACCCAGTGAACGCTCTTTTACTCCCTCCCCTACTAAGTGAACGCTCTTTTACTCCTTCCGCTATCCAGTGAACGCTCTTTTACTCCCTACCCTACCAAGTGAATGCTTTTAAACTCCCACCCCTAACCCAGTAAACGCTATATTACTCCCTCCCCTACCCAGTGAACGCTCTATTGCTGATAAAGATTTGTTTTCTTGTGACATTTTGTGACTCTCGTCGTGTGCCTTGACTCTTTATATGTCTTTAAATATTATCAACGTTACCAGTTTGGCTATCGTATTACAATATTGCTATGGTATCGTTACAGAGTGGTCAATATGTTTTACCATTTTTGCACATGTTGATTTGCCTAAAGAAATAACTGACATATTGTATGAGAATTTGAGCATGTGATTTTTTTAAATGACACAAATACAAGTTCTAACCAGGCGGCTCAACAGTCAAGTTCTCGTTCTCAACTACTTCCGGCGACCGCGTGTAGTGGCCATTTCGGCGCGCCGCCTCGTATTTCCGCGTGACGCGGCGGTGGCAGCTCCCGCTCGTGATCGCGGCACAGGGTAGGGAGCGGGGGTCCGAGGCGACAGGGCTGAGCTGAAATTGCTCACATGCGCCACACGCCGTCTCCACTGAAATAAATAAATAAAATTATGATGATAATAAGTATATTGTATAAGCGCTTCAAAGATTATGGCTGAAATAAAACATGTTCAAGACGTTAGGTCCCGACCGAACCTGCACACGCAACACGTATTCAAGCGATCCCTGCGCTCTTAATGTTTATTTGGAAGCAGTTATCTGAATAATTCTTTTCAGCATCTATTGACAAATAGATGCATTTCCTTGACATTTATACAAAAACAAAGAATCTTAATGTTTAAAAGTAACTTTAGGACAATATACATAAAAGTGCTGTGCAAGGCAATATCAGTTCTTGTATCGAATCCAAGATTTTCATCATCTTTGATATCACGTACACGTGATCTAATTGCGATCTCAATCAAACAATGATCGCTTGATAATGAGCAGGCATCAAATACAATATTGAATTTCAAGGATATTGCCAAATTTAGGGGTTTGTTTTTAACTCTTATTACATATGTGTAAGCTCAGAACAGTGGATCGCACACAAGTAGCTCATGTCGAACATTCATTGCAAAAAGGATATGAACTTATTGTATAAATGTAATACGGACTTGGTTGTACGACAGACGTTAGTGTTTTAACGTCAGTGTATGGACGTTCTAGATGCAGGCAAAAAGGTCGCCGCGGAGTCTTACTGCCGGCTTTGTAGGTAATGAACCATTAAAATATACTTTATTTAGATGCCCATTTATTAATTTACTAAAAATATTTTAGGAAACAAGCTTAATTTAAAAAAAAAGGAATCAAATAGTCATTGCTAACGAATCTTTAATACCACTGCATATTTCATAAAAGCCAACGAAGTCAGCATCAATATCAATGTTGTCATAGCTCACACACATCGTTATATACATGTACGGGCAAGACGGCGAACCGTCAAATGATGTTTTGTTAATATGTGCAAAATTAAAATTATCAGCTTTGATGTTTATATAGTTATTTCCTTCATTTTTGAGAAAGAGTTTTACTAATGAGTAACAGATCTTTTAGCAACATAACCGTTGCAATATTAACACCAACAGTTCAGTTCTTTTTAACGTTTTAGCCGCTTTGCAGACACAGTATACTGAGATAACGTCATTATTTTATGTTATTCAATTTGCACTTTGGGGTGGCAGGGAGGGGGGATGCACAACCGACAAGCTCCCTCAAAACTTTCATTTTATTGAGGTATTGTAATGACACGTATACAATCGTTCATGTATTTTAACCCTTCATTCAAAAATACCTTTTCACACCTTATAAAGTGGGTCAAAATAAGGTATCGGTACTTCCTAACATTCAACCAACTGGGGGGGGGGGGGAGTGCACGGGCCCCACTTCCCTGCTAGACCGCCACATTCGCTGATGTAAAAAGCAGAAATGATCTTGCAGTTATGTTGTTGGCATCATTTTTTAACCTTGAGTGATTATTTATGTGTTATTTCTGTACCAAAAATGAAATGTTTATATCATGAAAGATACAAACAAATGTTGTTACGTCCATATTTCGACGTCATCCGTTTCTAACACTCACTTCGGAAATAAAAGTTTGATTTTTAGAAAGTTTTTCTCAGACTTGTTTACCATTATTATATTTTAACAAGACATGTAGATAGAACGCTCCATGTCGCTTCTATTTCTTCTGCTCGTAATGTCAAGACTTTTGTCACATTTAACGATGCTATCATAACTGGTAAGAACAGAATCCATAAAATACACATTGTGAGGAAAAAGCCAATGTTCTGAAATACCAAAGATATTAACATCTTTTTGCAGTAGACATAGGATAAATAAGATGAGCTAGAGAATATACTGTTATATTCCATGTTACAGTATTCAAGTTCATAATGGCATGGTTATCAAATAAGTACTGTATAACGTGGGGTGATATTTTAACTTAGTAGGTATAAGATCATCTTTGATTGGAAGCATTATCATGAAAATAGCCATAAAGGAGTGACTACATTTCATCAGACCACTACGCGATTTTCTATCTTATGCCCATTACACATTAAAGCTGCACTCTCACAGATTGAACGTTTTAACAACTTTTTTTATTTTTTGACTTGGAACGAGCCAATTTTTGCGAAAAGCCATGGAAACGCGTTATATAAGACTGCTGACAAAAACTTAGATCGCAGATTTTTGTATTTAAGTTCAAAAATTGATGTTTTATGCATTTTTCTTAAACCGTTAGTAACAGTTTAAGCCATAAAACATTAATTTACGAAAAGAAATATGATAATCTGCGATCTGATCTTTTGTCAGCAATCTTGTATCATTGGTTTGCAAATTCATTTTATTAATAATTATGAAATTAATTATGAAACTTTAAGAATAAAATGCCATAAACGGGCTGAATTGAAAGTTTGAAAGTTTTATTGCCTTTCTGTCAATTGGAAAAATATATTTATTAATCACGTTTATACAAATGTACTTTCACTATTATATACAAATGCTTTTGAATGGTGTTATAGATTTTATCTATTTGATGGCGTTATATGTTTGACCTATTGTATTTAAATCACAATATATAAATCGGCTATATACAAATCGATCGTTAGAACTAAAGCCGCCGCGCATATTGGATTTCATTTGTCATTAACTGAGTTAGCGTATTATCAGAGCATGCTTTATTTCATTTCAGTAATTTAAAACCGGACGTTTAAATAACAATTGAAATGCTATATGATTTACACTTTCATTGAAAGTAAAAACAGAAGATCACGTGACGTTGCGCGCCGACAATAGAACGTTGCTAGGAATCCACGTGACGTCGTTGAGGACAAGGCCGCCAAAACCGTACCATAACATTGACATGTGCTTAAGTGATTCTCATTTAATGAGATTTTAATTTGGCTGAAAATCGTGTTCATATAAACGATATAATAACTGGATTTATACTCAACTACTGAATAATGGCGACATTACAAGGTATGGAAGTTAACTTATTTGTGTTCAAGATAAGATTAAGCAAGCAGCCTCTTCAGACCCACTTGTTTTGTTAGGATACTTGATTTAGTCTATTGGTAGACGTTAATTTATCTTATTTTCTCTCAATGTTATGTAATGCTGAACTTTTAAATGACCTTATCTCGAAGGAATCGGTATTACAGAAACAAGGCTCGTTAAAGCGCTTAAAGCGTATGTATAGACAGATTAAAGAATAAAGCTATTATGTTACTCTTGGAAGAAACCCATGATTACTTAAGCGCCTAGGCGTTAAATCATCAATACATATGACATAAAATCGTTGAGTCCAAACAGCATTCATGTACATAAAACGTATTGAACAAGAAATCATGGAAGTCGGATAAGAATAAACAATTATACAAATAAAAAAGTGACATACATGAAAGCAGCGATCGAATATACTTGACAAGTGACTAGTTAGTTGCAGTATGGTAGCTGTACAAAAAAAAGATTCTATACAGCGTTCAAAACCCTACACTTGTTAACAAAACCTCTGAGACAAAGTCATTAATAAAGAACACTAGTACATTATGCACCAGCGCAATGTATATGTACAGGAATAGCAACTTATTAAATGCATAAAGCTAGTCAGACCCTAATGGGAATCATTTTAAACTATTACCGCTTGATTAATTCTTGATGTGTATCATTTCCTGGATTCAAAAACATGTTTTATGAGAAATTATCAGTCAAATAACAAGTTTATTTAAACTTGAATTACCCTACCTCCATTTCAGATTTTTTTTATAAAAAAACGACATCACCAGAGAGACAAGAAAAATATTTATTTTGCAATGTTTTGGGTAATAATTTGTATCATAGTAACAAGAAATATATTACTTTCAGAAATATCATTATTGGCCACATCACCAACACATAAAATCAAACTGTATATGGTATTTCAATTTTAACATACTGCTTTGACCGCGTACAAATTTGAACATCGACGTTTTATAGCCAAATCAACAAGTTCAAGAACTACGCCTGTCTTTATTAACAATTAACTTTAACCTTTAGGAATCATAATACAAGGAATCATTTTTTTTACCATCTTGTTGAAACAAAGTTTGAAATTTCCAACCATCTATTTAAGCCGTGCCTGCAAGCAATGAACTCTTTAAAGAAGCTTATATTTATGTGTAGAAATGTATACTTATTGAATTACCTTTTAAAACAAATACAATATACACTCTATAAAAAATGTTACTACCTAATAAAAACAAAGAAGAAAAAAAAAGAAAAAAAAGAAATGTGCTTCTGTTTGGATTCGAACCCCTACATTAAAACCCTCAAAGGATTTGAAGTCCTGTGATTAAAACATGCTAAAGCAATAATATTGAAGAGAATCACGTGGAGGTTTCCATAAGGGATGTGCTACCTTTAACAAAAAAACAACGAACCACAAGTGATTTTGTTTCTGAACTTTAAAAGACCAGGGTTGGAGTTCTGTTATTCACGGGTTAGAAACCCCGGGTGGTATAAATGTCTACTGGCTTTCAGATACATGAGGTAATATACGCCAATCAATATCACCTTCTTTGCCAAGTCAGATCCAAAAAAAAGAAGAGATTGCCTAATACAAATCCAAGTTTATCGCTCATATTATTGCTAGTTGAAAGTATAGAGCCTACAAGTCGGATATTGCACAGTCTCGTTAAAAGGTTATCCTTGCTTTAATTGTAAAGATATGGCATACACTTGAGAAGCCAGGAGCGATCTGGTTAAATAACTTAATAACGAATCGCAGTGGCCAGAAGCTGCCCAAAATACTGACCATTGGTGTACGAAAGAAAACAATGACAGATATACTAGATTAAATCGAACTGACGTTTCGTGAATTTATAGGACAAAAATAATGTTTTTCCCACCCAGATAAGTAGATCCAAATATTTGGCCATACTGGAAATCCTTATCTTGCCAATGGTCAAAATTAAAAAGTGTTACCGTATGTACAAAATGAATTAAAATACAGTTTTACTAAAGTCTGTACTTTGTTTAACTGAGGTGGGAGAAAAGGCATCTACATTGCCGCTCGTGTAAGATAGGTTCATCCGAGCCCTCGAGAGAGGTATAAATATTAGCTCTAAGCTCCTTAATCCTTACTTATCATGTATGTAATTTGTCTTTGCTTTATGTACTTATATAAAATAAATATTGTTTAAACCAATGCTCGTGCAGGGTAAACCTAGTTGCCGCAAAACACTCAACTCTCGGGTTGGGGTGAAACTACATTACTAGGGAGGATACTTATAAATTTGGAATGCTGAAAATTCAACAGACAATCCTGGACAAGTCTCCGAAAAGGAAACATTGTTTGCTGATTTAGGGATTCGGTCAATATGACTTATATTAGACCGTTCAAAGATTTTCGCGCCAAAGCTTAACACCAGCCCAATTTATCTATTGTAGAAGTAAGCTTTAGGGGCTCGGATAACGAAAGCGAGGCCCGCCTATTCAGAGATACGACCCCAAGAAAGAGTGGTGGTAAGCAGGACGGCACTGGGTGCATTGTAACCACTGTCGGTATACTTAACTGATCACTTTCTGCCTTCGAAAGTTGTGTGCTATTATACGTCGGTTTCGTATTACATATGATTTGATATGATCCGTGTATATATTTGAGCATTCACTCTGTTACCAAGGTTTCCACTCTGTTACCAAGGTTTCCACTCTGGTACCAAGGTTTCCACTCTGTTACCAAGGTTTCCACTCTGTTACCAAGGTTTCCCCTCTATAACATACATCACGTCTTACTATTGAGACATTGTACAGAAACGGAGTTCATGCACCAACAGATTGGACTCCGAAAACTAACGTTGATTTCTGCTTGTTTGCTTTGCATGTACATGCAATTAAATACCTGTTCACATCACGAAATAATAATCATACTGTGATTCTTTGCGTATACCGCGATATATTTATAATGTATACACATGTTTTAGCTTTACAGCAGCTTTTTAGGGCTCTTTACCAACCACGACCAATCAATATCATATCAATCACTACCATTGGGTTCTTTACCAATCACTACCATCGGGTTCTTTACCAACCACGACCATTGGGTTCTTTACCAATCACTACCATTTGGTTCTTTACCAATCACTACCATTGAGTTCTTTACCTACCACTACCATTGGGTTCTTTACCAATCACTATCATTGGGTTCTTTACCAACCACTACCATTGGGTTCTTTACCAACCACTACCATTGAGTTCTTTACCAATCAATACCATTGAGTTCTTTACCAACCACTACCATTGAGTTCTTTACCAATCAATACCATTGAGTTCTTTACCAACCACTACCATTGAGTTCTTTACCAATCACTACCATTGAGTTCTTTACCAACCACTACCCTTGAGTTCTTTACCAACCACTACCATTGGGTTTTTTACCAACCACTACCATTGGGTTCTTTACCAACCACTACCATTGGGTTCTTTACCAATCAACACCATTTGGTATCGTTATACTTCACTAATCACTATAATTGACTTTCTTCACTTTGCCAATCATTATCACTAGTTTTCTTAACATAACCATTGGGTTTCCTTGCATTACAATCACTATCATTGGGTTTATGTACCAAACCGTCGGATTTCTTAGGAATCCCTATTTTGGATTTGTTTACTCTGCTAATCAGTTACATATGGTTTCTTCACTCTACCAATGCAATGACTTCCATCAGGTTTTTGTACTCTACCAGTCACTTCCAATAGTTTTCTTTACTTAACCAAGCAATACCATTTGGTTTTCTTTACTTTACCTGCAATACCATTTGGTTTCTTTACTTTACCAAGCAATACCATTTGGTTTTCTTTACTTTACCAAGCAATACCATTTGGTTTTCTTTACTTTACCAAGCAATACCATTTGGTTTTCTTTACTTTACCTGCATTACCATTTGGTTTTCTTTACTTTACCAAGCAATACCATTTGGTTTCTTTACTTTACCAAGCAATACCATTTGGTTTCTTTACATTACCAAGCAATACCATTTGGTTTCTTTACTTTACCAAGCAATACTATTTGGTTTCTTTACATTACCAAGCAATACCATTTGGTTTTCTTTACTTTACCAAGCAATACCATTTGGTTTCTTTACTTTACCAAGCAATACCATTTGTTTTCTTTACTTTACCTGCAATACCATTTGGTTTCTTTACATTACCAAGCAATACCATTTGGTCTCTTTACTTTACCAAGCAATACCATTTGGTCTCTTTACTTTACCAAGCAATACCATTTGGTCTCTTTACTTTACCAAGCAATACCATTTGGTCTCTTTTCTTTACCAAGCAATACCATTTGGTTTTCTTTACTTTACCAAGCAATACCATTTGGTTTCTTTACTTTACCAAGCAATACCATTTGGTTTCTTTACATTACCAAGCAATACCATTTGGTCTCTTTACTTTACCAAGCAATACCATTTGGTTTCTTTACATTACCAAGCAATACCATTTGGTTTCTTTACTTTACCAAGCAATACCATTTGGTTTCTTTACTTTACCAAGCAATACCATTTGTTTTCTTTACTTTACCTGCAATACCATTTGGTTTCTTTACATTACCAAGCAATACCATTTGGTTTCTTTACATTACCAAGCAATACCATTTGGTCTCTTTACTTTACCAAGCAATACCATTTGGTTTTCTTTACTTTACCAAGCAATACCATTATGTGTCGTTTAGTTTCAACCGTCTTTCTAAGAACTTACATATTATAAACTTTAACCTGCCAATTCCACGTGAGTAGACACAGATGCAAGCCCGACATGTACGTATAGATACTATACACGGAAGTTTGAAAGTCGCTTGCGAAATTCCGCTATAAACTTGCACGTGTTGGCTCGCTGATACTCGTATACATGACACTCCACGGGTCATTCTGGGAGTGTACAATTAACACATACCTAGATGACGTAGTGTACACGTACCCATGTTTCCCTAACAGGCAATGCTGCGCAATATCTCAGCCTCTCAATTCTTTCGTTCTATATTACTTCAACAAACCACGACCGTGTTATTTTACCATTAAATGAACCATTTTCTATTTTCAGCCGAATACGAGAGGATTCGTGACTCCGGAAGGTAAGAATTTCCAGAAATTCGTATGTTTTTTATGAATATCTAATATTTGATTGATAGGTTTCAACTATTTTTAGAGAATCAAGACCATCATTTTCATTTTAACCTTTAACTGCTATATCTACATAAAATTACAGACATATACACGGATTTTGCGAACTTAACAAATGTACTTATAAATATTGCACTGTATCACTAAATGCGATAAATGGACATTATGTCTAGTGTACTTAACGTCAATGACTGAAAGTTTGTTGCATTGAAATATAATGCAAATACATCCATTGTTAAACATTGATTCACCATATTTCCCGTATAAAGCCGACGGCCGGGCTACGGTAGGTCCCGTACAACCATCGTTACCAACAGGTATCTACATGCACGCGTGCTTCATTTGGCGGTTGGATGTACGGGAGATCACTTAAAGGGACTCTCGTGCGAATCAGGTTCAGATCTTGCGGGTGTGATGCGAACAGACTGCTTACAACAATGCTCAAACATCATTGGATTTATAACAAAAGAGTTTTGTTCAGAAGTATTTGAAAAAATGCTATGCCTTTATTTGACGAATCCCGCTATTTAACACTATACATATTGAATGGCATAATTTTTCTGTCAGTTGTTGTTTGGTGTTTATTACAGAACAAGAAGGAAATAACTTTAAGATCTGAACAGAATTTTAGAAAATGTCGCCAGTGTAAAATCTGTGAGAGAGTCCCTTTAATTGTCCCTATGTTTACGGCAAGTTTTGAGTGTAGTTTCCAGCATTTAGCATGAGCATTTAAAGCTTGGTCATGTCTGTTATACGTGCGACAAGAGCGCCAAAAGCGGATGTCAACGCCCGTCCGTTTTCTCAGTCGATTAATATACGTAACTAGATATTTATATAAGCCACGGTTATGACCATTGCTGCACATCATGCGTATTGTGTTGAAGTTAAGGCAAAACTTATCATTGTTACCTCGGCGATTACGCCTCCGACGACTACATCAATGTTATGACAATATCCGTATATTGAGTTTTCCCTTGAGTAAGAGACACCTTCCGATATTAAAGTCAAATGGAGAAACTCTCCACTATAACGATCAAATGGAGACATCCTACGCTGTAACGGTCAAATGGAGACACCCTACGCTATAACGGTCAAATGGAGACACCCTACGCTATAACGGTCAAATGGAGACACCCTACGCTATAACGGTCAAATGGAGACACCCTACGCTATAACGGTCAAATGGAGACACCCTACGCTATGACGGTCAAATGGAGACACCCTACGCTATGACGGTCAAATGGAGACACCCTACGCTATAACGGTCAAATGGAGACACCCTACGCTATAACGGTCAAATGGAGACACCCTACGCTATAACGGTCAAATGGAGACACCCTACGCTATAACGGTCAAATGGAGACACCCTACGCTATAACGGTCAAATGGAGACACCCTACGCTATAACGGTCAAATGGAGACACCCTACGCTATAACGGTCAAATGGAGACACCCTACGCTATAACGGTCAAATGGAGACACCCTACGCTATAACAGTCAAATGGACACACCCTACGCTATAACACTCAAATGGAGACACCCTACGCTATAACAGTCAAATGGAGACACCATACGCTATAACAGTCAAATGGAGACATCCTGCACACTTTCAGTCAAATGGGGCCACCCTCCACTATAACAGTCAAATGGAGACACCCTACGCTATTACAGTCAAATGGAGACACCCTCGACTATTACAATCAAATGGAGACACTCTCCACTATTACGGTCAAATGGAGACACTCTCCACTATTACAATCAAACGGAGACACCCTCCACTTTTACAGTCAAATGGAGACACCCTCCACTATTACAATCAAACGGAGACACTCTCCACTATTACAATCAAATGGAGACACTCTCCACTATTACGGTCAAATGGAGACACTCTCCACTATTACAATCAAACGGAGACACCCTCCACTATTACAATCAAATGGAGACACCCTCCACTATTACAATCAAATGGAGCCACCCTCCACTACTACAATCAAATGGAGACACTCTCCACTATTACAATCAAATGGGGACACTCTCCACTATTACAATCAAATGGAGACACCCTCCACTATTACAATCAAATGGAGACACCCTCCACTTTAACAGTCAAACGGAGACACCCTACACTATTACAATCAAATGGAGACACTCTACACTATTACTGTCAAATGGACACACCCGCCACTTTTACTGTCAAATGGAGACACCATCCACTGTTATTGTCAAACGGAGTAACCCTCCACTACTACGGTCAAACGGAGACACCCTCCACTATTGCGGTCAAACGGAGACACCCTCCACTACTACTGTCAAACGGAGACACCCTCCACTATTACAATCAAATGGAGACATCCTCCACTATTACTGTCAAACGGAGACACCCTCCACTATTACAATCAAATGGAGACATCCTCCACTATTACAATCAAATGGAGACACCCTCCACTATTACAATCAAATGGAGACATCCTCCACTATTACAATCAAATGGAGACACCCTCCACTATTACAATCAAATGGAGACACCCTCCACTATTACAATCAAATGGAGACACCCTTCACTATTACAATCAAATGGAGACACCCTCCACTATAACAATCAAATGTGGACACCCTCCACTATTACAATCAAATGGAGCCATCCTCCACTATAAACAATCAAATGGAGACACCCTACACTATTACTGTCAAATGGACACACCCGCCACTTTTACTGTCAAATGGAGACACCCTCCACTATTATTGTCAAACGGAGTCACCCTCCACTATTACTGTCAAACGGAGTCACCCTCAATTATTTCAGTCAAACGGAGTCACCCTCCACTATTACTGTCAAACGGAGTCACCCTCAACTATTACAGTCAAACGGAGTCACCCTCCACTATTACTGTCAAACGGAGTCACCCTCCACTATTACTGTCAAACGGAGTCACCCTCCACTATTACTGTCAAACGGAGTCACCCTCCACTATAACTGTCAAACGGAGACACCCTCCACTATTACTGTCAAACGGAGACACCCTCCACTATTACTGTCAAACGGAGACACCCTCCACTATTACTGTCAAACGGAGACACCCTCCACTTTTACTGTCGAACGAGTACACCCTCCACTATTACAGTCAAATGGAGACACCCTCCACTATAACAATCAAGCGGAGACACCCTCCACTAGTACAGTCAAACGGAGACACTCTCCACTATTACAATCAAATGGAACCACCCTTCACTATAACAATCAAATGGAGTCACCCTCCACTATTACAGTCAAACGGAGACACCCTCCAGTATTACAGTCAAACGGAGACACCCTCCACTATTACAGTCAAACGGAGACACCCTCCACTATTACAGTCAAACGGAGACACCCTCCACTATAACAGTCAAACGGAGACGCCCTCCACTATAACAGTCAAACGGAGACACCCTATGCTATAACAGTCAAATGGTGACACCCTATGCTAGTACAGTCAAATGGAGACACCCTATGCTATTACAGTCAAATGGAGACACCCTTTACTATTACAGTCAAACGGAGACACCCTCCACTATTACGGTCAAATGGAGACACCCTCCACTATTACAACCAAATGAAGACACCCTCCACTATTACAGTCAAACGGAGACACCCTCCACTTTTACAGTCAAACGGAGACACCCTACACTATTACAGTCAAACGGAGACACCCTACACTATTACAGTCAAATGGAGACACCCTACACTATTACGGTCAAACGGAGACACCCTACACTGTTGTCTCAACAATTTTAGAGTCAACTTGAATTTATCTGCTGCCAATGACGAAGCTTTGTCAATAATGACGGGATCTTAGTGCACGACAACTGTGGAATTCAGCTTGTATGATATCCGCTTCTATAACAGTTTGTTTGGAGGGGGGGGGGCAACAATACACATACATATATCATTTTTTTGACACATTAATATATCACCCTGCATTCTGCATTTCAAGCGCTCGTTTATTATTTCTCGGCTTGTGGGTGCAGTAATTCATACGCAAAGTCACTGTGGCTGTAAAAATATACCCATTACAGGAATATAAAGCATTTGTTAAAGCCAAGATTATCGCAGCTGCACGAATGTAAACAAGTGCATACGTGTGAGTTGACGACAAAGAAGTTGTACACGAGAGCTACGGTGGTGAATCAGTTGTATAGTTTCACTGGTGAGAGATTGCCCCGGACAAAGAGCAGGAATGCTTGCCTTATAAGAAAAATTAGAAATCAATTAAGATCTGCCTCGAATTGCTGTTAACCATGTATAAGATAATTATTGACATTAAAACCAGACGTATGAGCGTATGACTCATTCTTCAGTCACGTGATTTTTATCAAGCCTCCAGGGTTGGTATTTGGACGTTTTTGGTATTTGGAACAACGCTTTCCAGTTGTTCACTTGTTAGATATAGATCTCACCTTGAGTTGAGTTTTTTTTTAAATTTAAAATTCTCCACGTGAAACAGGAATCGGCAAGATAGCATGGGAGGCCAACGCGCCTTATTGGTTTGAGGACAGCACGTCTAGTGGGCTTGAACGCATCATACACATCTAACAAGTATAACATTGAACACTTAGACATGCACTTACAAATTCTTCAAAAACATTTGCATTCTCTACTCTCTATGAGGTTAGATTATAAAAGAGACAGCCCTATATATGAGGACTGGAGCTCCATTCATTGTTCTACAGACATGCTGTGTCTGATGCCTCAACATTGTATGTGAATATTGGAGCTCCATTCATTGTTCTACAGACATGCTGTGTCTGAGCCTCAACATTGTATATGAATATTGGAGCTCCATTCATTGTTCTACAGACATGCTATGTCTGATGCCTCAACATTGTATGTGAATATTGGAGCTCCATTCATTGTTCTACAGACATGCTGTGTCTGATGCCTCAACATTGTATGTGAATATTGGAGCTTCATGCATTGTTCTACAGACATGCTGTGTCTGATGCCTCAACATTGTATGTGAATATTGGAGCTCCATTCATTGTTCTACAGACATGCTGTGTCTGATGCCTCAACATTGTATGTGAATATTGGAGCTCCATTCATTGTTCTACAGACATGCTGTGTCTGATGCCTCAACATTGTATGTGAATATTGGAGCTCCATTCATTGTTCTACAGACATGCTATGTCTGATGCCTCAACATTGTATGTGAATATTGGAGCTCCATTCATTGTTCTACAGACATGCTGTGTCTGATGCCTCAACATTGTATGTGAATATTGGAGCTCCATTCATTGTTCTACAGACATGCTGTGTCTGATGCCTCAACATTGTATGTGAATATTGGAGCTCCATTCATTGTTCTACAGACATGCTGTGTATGAGCCTCAACATTGTATATGAATATTGGAGCTCCATTCATTGTTCTACAGACATGCTATGTCTGATGCCTCAACATTGTATATGAATATTGGAGCTCCATTCATTGTTCTACAGACATGCTGTGACTGATGCCTCAACATTGTATATGAATATTGGAGCTCCATTCATTGTTCTACAGACATGCTATGTCTGATGCCTCAACATTGTATATGAATATTGGAGCTCCATTCATTGTTCTACAGACATGCTGTGTCTGAGCCTCAACATTGTATATGAATATTGGAGCTCCATTCATTGTTCTACAGACATGCTGTGTCTGATGCCTCAACATTGTATGTGAATATTGGAGCTTCATTCATTGTTCTACAGACATGCTGTGTCTGAGCCTCAACATTGTATATGAATATTGGAGCTCCATTCATTGTTCTACAGACATGCTGTGTCTGAGCCTCAACATTGTATGTGAATATTGGAGCTCCATTCATTGTTCTACAGACATGCTGTGTCTGATGCCTCAACATTGTATGTGAATATTGGAGCTTCATGCATTGTTCTACAGACATGCTATGTCTGATGCCTCAACATTGTATATGAATATTGGAGCTCCATTCATTGTTCTACAGACATGCTATGTCTGATGCCTCAACATTGTATGTGAATATTGGAGCTCCATTCATTGTTCTACAGACATGCTGTGTCTGATGCCTCAACATTGTATGTGAATATTGGAGCTTCATGCATTGTTCTACAGACATGCTGTGTCTGATGCCTCAACATTGTATGTGAATATTGGAGCTCCATTCATTGTTCTACAGACATGCTGTGTCTGATGCCTCAACATTGTATATGAATATTGGAGCTCCATTCATTGTTCTACAGACATGCTGTGTCTGATGCCTCAACATTGTATGTGAATATTGGAGCTCCATTCATTGTTCTACAGACATGCTATGTCTGATGCCTCAACATTGTATGTGAATATTGGAGCTCCATTCATTGTTCTACAGACATGCTGTGTCTGATGCCTCAACATTGTATGTGAATATTGGAGCTCCATTCATTGTTCTACAGACATGCTGTGTCTGATGCCTCAACATTGTATGTGAATATTGGAGCTCCATTCATTGTTCTACAGACATGCTGTGTCTGATGCCTCATCATTGTATGTGAATATTGGAGCTCCATTCATTGTTCTACAGACATGCTGTGTATGAGCCTCAACATTGTATATGAATATTGGAGCTCCATTCATTGTTCTACAGACATGCTATGTCTGATGCCTCAACATTGTATATGAATATTGGAGCTCCATTCATTGTTCTACAGACATGCTGTGACTGATGCCTCAACATTGTATATGAATATTGGAGCTCCATTCATTGTTCTACAGACATGCTATGTCTGATGCCTCAACATTGTATATGAATATTGGAGCTCCATTCATTGTTCTACAGACATGCTGTGTCTGATGCCTCAACATTGTATATGAATATTGGAGCTTCATTCATTGTTCTACAGACATGCTGTGTCTGATGCCTCAACATTGTATGTGAATATTGGAGCTTCATTCATTGTTCTACAGACATGCTGTGTCTGAGCCTCAACATTGTATATGAATATTGGAGCTCCATTCATTGTTCTACAGACATGCTGTGTCTGAGCCTCAACATTGTATGTGAATATTGGAGCTCCATTCATTGTTCTACAGACATGCTGTGTCTGATGCCTCAACATTGTATGTGAATATTGGAGCTTCATGCATTGTTCTACAGACATGCTATGTCTGATGCCTCAACATTGTATGTGAATATTGGAGCTCCATTCATTGTTCTACAGACATGCTGTGTCTGATGCCTCAACATTGTATGTGAATATTGGAGCTCCATTCATTGTTCTACAGACATGCTATGTCTGATGCCTCAACATTGTATGTGAATATTGGAGCTCCATTCATTGTTCTACAGACATGCTGTGTCTGATGCCTCAACATTGTATGTGAATATTGGAGCTCCATTCATTGTTCTACAGACATGCTGTGTCTGAGCCTCAACATTGTATATGAATATTGGAGCTCCATTCATTGTTCTACAGACATGCTGTGTCTGATGCCTCAACATTGTATATGAATATTGGAGCTCCATTCATTGTTCTACAGACATGCTATGTCTGATGCCTCAACATTGTATGTGAATATTGGAGCTTCATTCATTGTTCTACAGACATGCTGTGTCTGAGCCTCAACATTGTATATGAATATTGGAGCTCCATTCATCATTGTCCTACAGACATGCTATGTCTGATGTCTTAACATTGTATGTGAATGTAGGAGCTCCATTCATTGTTCTTTATTCATGCTACTATGTCTAGTGCCTTAACATGAATACATGTATCACATTTCAATGAATGAACCATATATTACATTATATCACCTCCAATCTGTAACTATTAAACGATTTGTTAGGGTGTCAATCAGAGGAAAATGTGTACAATATACCCAATCTTTCTCACAACGATCCAGCATGGGCTTTATCTAACGATTGTTTAAGTAAATAAATCATTTACCCATTTATTAAGACAAATATTATGACGATTGGTTAATCATTTATCCTCTTGAGTGCTTGATGGATTTGTTTGATAAACCAGTTACAAGTTTAAATACTACTATTACAAAGCGCATTGTCTCTACACACTATACACAAGTGCACATATTTGTCTGTTTCACTCATACATCATTTTGATTTAAGTGTGCATTTTTGTTTGATCTTCTCTTTTGCTTTATCTTTCCTAAACGACATTTAAAAGCCATTGATAACTTAACTTAAACTTGTAATCAAAAATGACAGAAACATGCTTTAGCAATTAGTAAAGCCAGTATTTGTCGGAATGAAATGGCATGGTAATAGCTTACAGACACATGATGTTAATACAACTGCACAAGTCCAAGCTTCAATCTAGATTCCAAACCTTCGTTGATTTGTTGTACTTGTCATAAAGGAGCAGCAAGAGACGAAACGTTTGGAGAAATCATGCCTCCGTAAATGGGATCGCCGGATGGACCGAGGTGATAGCCGAGTTTAATAATGATTTCGCGGTCAATATAAACTGCATAATTAGCAGCTAATAAGTAAATAACTGTTTTATAACATGCTAAACTGTTCCAGGTCTTTATAAACAGACGGGTTAATATGGCGTTTTTGAAGTGATTTTCCAGCGTTATTATGACGTCATTTGATTAGCTGTTTACGGTCTGTAAAGACAGTCAATACTGTCTTTTATTTTGTCTACGAAAACTTGCTTTTCGTCCAATCATGGACGTTTGTTTATAGCTCATGTAATAATATTTTTATTTGGCGGGTTTCGTTTCGACTTCGCGCATGGGCGCTGGCTAGAATAACAATTTCTCGCGCGAAACACCAACGAAAATAAAACAACCATTGCAGGTTAATCGCCGTTAGATCTTTCTTAGAAGATACTACCTTGACATATCAAAGAATGATGTTACCTTCTTTTAAGGACACGTTGTTGTACTTAACATCAACATTCGGTCTTCCAGAGTTGATCCGCGTAAACAAGGAGAGAGAAGGATTAATTACAGGGATTAGAGCTAGCGAATTTGCTAATCTTATCGGCTCTCATGTCTGCAAGTAAGGACATACTCTGGGAGTATAAAGCTTACATATGTTCTACGCAAGTTGGCTTTAATGCTTCTGAGGGGATTATGGACAACTATGTTCTAATGTTACCGGGCTAGTAAACTTGGAGGTGAATTAAGACGGACTTTGAACTTCTCTGGTCAAACATCCGAGTGATAATTACTTCGAAAATCAGGGTTCTTATAGCAAAAAAAACGCGGGATTTAGCGAGCAAGGCAGAGAAACAGAATTTAGCGAGTTAGGTAGAGACACGGGTGTTAGCGGGCAAGGTAGAGACACGGGAGTTAGCGAGCAAGGCAGCGACACGGAGTTTATAAGGAAAAGCAAGACACAATGGCACGCGTTTTGCCGCCGATTCAGGAGAAAGGGGGGAAGAAACATACCACATATACCCGTCATTCGCCCATCAACTCCAAGTATCATAAAGGATGTTACTTAACAGACATTGAAACAACGAAGAAAGTGGACGACTTCCCTATTCATATGGACCACTGGAAATTTAACCCGGGTGAAGCGAATGAGAAAATGTATGTTTAACAATTGTTGAAAATCCTTGTGTGAGGTTTCGAAGTTGATGTTTTTAGTACTTTTTACAGAGGAAGTCGAAGTGTGTATGATGAATTGCACGCTTGCGTGGTGTTGGATTACATTTGCATTGCATAGGTTGCCTCATCAGTCTGTTACTGTCATCATTATTTTCACGATCCAGTTGTTCACAATTTCACGGTATTCTTAAAACCTAACGTTGCCTTTTTATGTTTAGTATTATAAAGTCCCATACAATCATGATATCGAAATGCCATCTTACGTCCAGGTGCATGTACCTTCAAATAACATATCCATAATAGTAGTAACTAGAGTTTCAGTTATCTCGGTAACAGTACAAATATAGTTATTCAATCCTGAAGATTTTCGCCACAAGCTTAACGGATTACCAGGTGGCTCATTGATTACAGACATATACATTGAGCCACTCGCCTGTCAACGAACTGTCAACGTTTTCAGCAACGAAAAAATGAAACGTTTAACCAAATAGCATCTGTTTCAGGGAGCGCCTGCTGCAGCTTTCCCAGCCTAAAGAACCCAAGGTAGAATGGTACACGAGTGTCGGGTGAGTTGCCAACGTCTGTGCCGTTGGCATTTCAGACTTTTTGAATGTAGAAATGAAGTACTTTAAATGAAAATTGTTCCCAACGAGACAAATTAGTTCTTCAGTGACTACGAACTATATCTCATGACCAACTTCTATCATGGCTCTATAAAACTTTTAGCCATTGTTGTATTCGTATCCACCGATTTTTATCCGACCTGTCTATTCCACATATGCCGTCCCAACCCTGTTTGATATTTTACAGACCACATGTGCGCTGGGGAACACAAGAGATGATCTGGCCAGTCAAACCAGAAGCTCTACGGGCGGACTCGACGGAGCGCCTCGAAACACTCGCCCTCCCCAAAGTTAACTTCCTGAAAGGCGACAACATTAACAGGTTGGAGTTGTAGTCCTTTTACATAGAGTCTTAGGTGAACACGTGACACGTTTTAGATCTGGTCTATCCAAAGGTGAAGTCACATATACAACACCGCTTCTGAATTCAGATCTTGGTTTCCATGTATATTCCACTTGGCGTAGACATCCGTTACTTAACAGTTCAGACTGCTCAGCAACAACTTACGCGCAGTTGTTACATGTATGCCTTATTAAAAGTACCATATACATGTACGAGAAATGACTATAGGCCATTTTCTATGCGCAACCGTATTAACGTCCGTTTTTCTTTCAAGAATATTCCTTTGTAATCAAAGATTTTTTCTGTTGCAGGTCGCAGTTTTTCTACAGCTGCGGCCGGTCGTCGGTGCTATGGAAGGTCCGCGATAGCGCAAAGCGTTCAACCTCCACGGAGCGCCTCAACATCCTGGCCGAGCCTAAGCGCGCGCACAACGAGTTCAAGGAAGATCGGTAAGGTCACAATATTCAATGTTAAACTTATCCGTGGAATGGAGGATCGGTCAAGGATGACAAGCCCTTTCTTTAAATACATGTACACGTGTACAAGGCCTGGCACCGTAACACTAGACCATAGATACGGCCGCCTATGAACCCAGTGGGTTTGGTAAAACTGTAAAATCTTTGTCCATTACGTAGACCTGAAGCAAAGATGTTTGCTGAAACCCACAGGATCGGTGGTGTTCCAAATATAAGACTGCATGCTTTATCCGGCTAAGTCTATATACCACCGAGTCGGTCAAAACCGCACCTGTCGGGAATCAACCGCTCCTGTATGTGTTCATGTTGAAAACGGGAATAGTAACAAAACTATTCGGTTTGGTACCTGCGTTTCAGATTTAGAGCTGTGGTGCTTGAGTATTCTGATAAAGCTCTATGTACAAACAAGAGGAGTCTGCGTGTGACCTGTTATATGTATTATATGGAATACAATATCCTGTAGTCACTCACTTTTTATGAACACGTATGATTTGATCACGCCAAAGAGGCAAGTACCATATAACATTATAAATATATAAGTATATTAATTATAGATTTCCATTTAGGTACGTATTTCCGTGCTATGTCGTCTGGTTACCTTGGTAACGTATGTGTTGTAACTGTTGAGTTGGGTACGTGTAACGGGTATTAATAGGGCGGGGTTCATTGGAACTAAATGGTGAAACATGTTAAAAAACATTGCTTTTAACCATTTGAATTAATGGGTTATAGTTTTAAAGGACTAGTTCCAATGTTTGTCAAATGAACGAAATAGACCTAGCAGAACAGAAACATGGGTTTCAATTTATTTAGCTGGGCTTTCTGCCGATGTCTTACCAAAGATGTCGAAAAAACGACGAATTATTAACTTAATGTATAATATTCCCCTGTACTTCTGTTTTTATTTAATGAGTTATAAAGGTTCCATAGAATTGTCGTACCATAGAATTTGTAAATATATACATATGCCTGGTCTTTTGTGTAGAGAAAACTTGACGTTTATATTGTATTACTCGCAAGAGGTTACAATACTTGGCTATTCTTTTACCCAAACGTATGTTTTCGATAAGCTTTCAGTAACAACAATTACTCGGCTAATTTGAAATCGTGATGAATAATAATTTTAAATGTTATTAATGTAAGGATTACCCGTCTTTCTCTCGTGTATCCCTGCTGTATGCAGGCAGGACAGCACGCGAAACGCGCTAAGCCCAATCGTTATGGTTTAACCCCCGTGATTCTCTGTACTTTGATTTAAATGATGAAGTTGAAAGGTATTAAGTTGTTCTTGTAATTGAGTTGTTGAATGTAATTTCAGAAATTTCAGAAAATATACACATGCAGAGAAGTTAACGTTTCCAAATATGTATGTGTTGCCTTTTATTGACTAACAAAGCTGTCTTGGGTTTTCAGCAAATAACGTCTCATATAACCCTGCAAGCTTATCATGTAACTTTGATAGATGTACTGTGGCTTCGAATGGCTTTTTTCTTCTTTGATATTCTGCATAATTCCTAATCAATCTTTTATGAAGCTACTATGAGTGTAACATCTATTAATGATAAAACTTTGGCCTAACCAGAACACGTTTTTCATTTTATTTATTTTACCAATATTTAAATGAGAAAACTTTGGCCGACCCAAAATACATTTTTTATTTAATTTATTAAGCCAATACACGGGGTTATGCAGTTGAAATAAATGATCAAAAGTAATAAATGCCTCAAATGAGCAAATCGTCGGGCATGTATTGTCCTTTTAATAGGACCTGTATATCGAGAGGTGAAAGGGAAAGGGTCTTAAGTGACATGCAATAAAGCAACAAATACTAACTTACCGCTTTCACCCATAGATATATATATATATATATATATATATATATATATATATATATATATATATATATATATATATATATATGCATAATTTACCGCATCTCATTTTTTTTTATCGGGAACGATATGTTATGCAAGAATTATCAACAACGTAAGAATTAATGAATATGTTGCATGTAAAATTATGTTGCAAAAACTCATAAACATGTACATGTAATTTCTGGCAGTAATCCGAATAGGCGAAACCAGTTCCTGTTTGTCTGAATGAATCAATGTCACATGATCATTTTACTAACCATTACCATGTTTCCACAGCCCACAGTTCAAGTACAGCTGTGGACGTCAGAGCCCCATCTGGGCAACGAAATCCATGCCTTCCGGTGGTGGCGACAGAGAATACACCAGCGAGCTAGCTAAACATAAGAGACCCCACCGAGACTTCAAACCAGAGAAACCTATTCAGGTACATTGTAGAAACCATTCAGGTACATCGCAGAAACCATTCAAGTACATCGCAGAAACCATTCATGTACATTGAAGAAACCATTTAGGTACATCGTAGAAACCATTTAGGTACATTGTAGAAACCATCCAGGTACATCATAGAAACCATTTATGTAGAAACCACCCAGGTACATCGTAGAAACTATTTATGCAGAAACCATTCAGGTACATCATAGAAACCATTCAGGTACATCGTAGAAACCATACAAGTACATCATAGAAACCATTCAGGTACATTGAAGAAACCATACAAGTACATCATAGAAACCATTCAGGTACATCGCAGAAACCATTCAGGTACATCATAGAAACCATTCAGGTACATCGTAGAAACCATTCAGGTACATCATAGAAACCATTCAGGTACATTGTAGAAACCATTCAGGTACATTGTAGAAACCATTCAGGTACATTGTAGAAACCATTCAGGTACATTGTAGAAACCATTCAGGTACATCGCAGAAACCATACAAGTACATCGTAGAAACCATTCAGGTACATCATAGAAACCATTCAGGTACATTGTAGAAACCATTCAGGTACATTGTAGAAACCATTCAGGTACATTGTAGAAACCATTCAGGTACATTGTAGAAACCATACAAGTACATCGTAGAAACCATTCAGGTACATCGTAGAAACCATTCAGGTACATCGCAGAAACCATTCAGGTACATTGTAGAAACCATTCAGGTACATCGTAGAAACCATTCAGGTACATTGCAGAAACCATACAAGTACATCGTAGAAACCATTCAGGTACATCATAGAAACCATTCAGGTACATTGTAGAAACCATTCAGGTACATTGTAGAAACCATTCAGGTACATTGTAGAAACCATTCAGGTACATTGTAGAAACCATTCAGGTACATTGTAGAAACCATTCAGGTACATCGCAGAAACCATACAAGTACATCGTAGAAACCATTCAGGTACATCGTAGAAACCATTCAGGTACATCGTAGAAACCATTCAGGTACTTCATAGAAACCATTCAGGTACATTGTAGAAACCATTCAGGTACATTGTAGAAACCATTCAGGTACATCGCAGAAACCATTCAGGTACATTGCAGAAACCATACAAGTACATCGTAGAAACCATTCAGGTACATCATAGAAACCATTCAGGTACATCATAGAAACCATTCAGGTACATTGTAGAAACCATTCAGGTACATTGTAGAAACCATTCAGGTACATTGTAGAAACCATACAAGTACATCATAGAAACCATTCAGGTACATTGTAGAAACCATTCAGGTACATCGTAGAAACCATTCAGGTACATTGTAGAAACCATTCAGGTACATTGTAGAAACCATGCAGGTACATCGTAGAAATAATTCATGTACATTATAGAAACCAATTCAGTTGTAGAAACTCAATCTTGAAAGTTGTAGAACCCCCTTAGGTACGCAGGAGAAACCTATTCAGGTACTTAGTAGAAACAGTTGCTGGTACTTATGCATAACTTAAAAACTGCCCTAGCTACGCTACACTTCAAATACAATCCCAGTGGGAATGACCATATCGGATAGATATCAGCTTCAAGTCGGCAGATCAGCCCAATGATGGTCCAATATTATTCAAGTATGTGTACTGGTACACTGTTGATAAATTGTGAATCATTTACTTGAATAACTAAAATACTTTATATATTGAATACTTTATGAGTGCTTTTGAACCGATCAGAAAATAAAGAGATCCATTATCGGACCTTTATAGATTATTTTTTTATACAAATTGATAATCAACTAAGTATCTTTGAGCTTGAGCTTGTCTCGCACAGGGCGTCAAGTCCACTGTGGCAATAGTGGAGCGAAATGTGTTAAGTATTTAAAGTTACTAAATAGAGAAAAAATAGATTTATGTGAAACCACATGTTATCTGAAAGAAAGTCGAACCGATAATGAACATAAACATTTACGTTATATGAAATATACCGGTCCGACATCTATCCGATATGGGGTTGCTTACTGGGATGAACCGTAACAAAACATATCCATGAACATATAACCTTGTAGGGGTTAAAACATACTAGTTTGCACAGTGTTGAATGTGACACGTTATCCTGTCGCCAGTACTTGAAATACAGTCCAGGGAATCCATATGCATTTTCAATTCCTTCGATGTTCATCGATTGATGTTGCTTGCAGACAACCATCCCGCACGCTGCCTTGAAAGCGGAGGCGACTGAGCGCCTTTTGACTCTGTCCACACCCAAGCCACGGCCTGACGGACCCTTCCGGGAACCAGACTGGGAGGTAGGGGACTCCACAAAGTTTGCAAGTATTCAGGTTGTATGTATGGGTCCAAAACCATAACCATGTATAGGCAGTCAGAGTCAATAAGAAAAAGGGAACCTTATTTAAAAGAAGTGCAATTGTCACATTCTAGTGGTTTTCCTTACGGTGCTGGTGATCTTCAAGTTCTTCCAGTTCCAGCAAAGAGGACCAGTACGGGGAGCAGTATACATCCACATAATAATGACCAAATAATAATAAAAAGACATTCTTGTCTCTATGAAAAATACATTGATATAAAGAACGTTAACCTTAAAAGGAGCCAATATCAGTTAATTTAAAACTTTTCTCCTGCAGGTTCCGGGCAGCGCAAAAAATGCGACCGCCTCCTCCCGTTGCCTCGAGCTGGCACGGCCCAAGCCGGCGGTTGACGGGTACCTGCTCCCACGTGACGAGCAGTGGGGCGTGACCAAGGCGGCCAAACGTGCGTCCTCCACCGGAAGAATTGACGAGCTTTCCAGACCAATCGTTCGGGCGACCATGGATCACGTTCAGTTTAACCCAGACGCTTTCCTCGTGAAACCATTGGCACTTAAAGGCGCTTTCCCGCCTAGAGTTGAACAACTTTCTCGACCGATTGAGCGTTAATGGTTGAACAGTTTAGGCAAACAATTTCTATAATTGAATACAAAGATATTGTTTTAAATTAAATCAAATTTAAATAAAGAAAAACATACAAAATACTAATACTTTCTTTTTCAAACCATTCCTAGAGTTCTTTAAATCGGATCTGCCTGAGCTAAAGGTGCAATATTAGGAGAGTACCGTAGTTTACATAATTAGAACATAATTCTAACAAATATTTAGGCAAGTATACGTACGTCGTAGTTGTTTTAGTGAACAAAATACAACTCTTTTATTGCGAACTTACTTTAACGGGCGCATAGATCTATAGACTTCCTTTAATCATGCATCTATTTTTCTGTCAAAATATAGCAAACTTCCTGCCGTAGTATGTGTATATTCAATATCATTTCACTGTTGATATTTGTTTGAAAGTGACTTATTCATTATGATCATGTCGAGAAGATCGGATGGACATTAAAATCTACAGATTACATTAAAAACGCCAAACAAAGTGTTACATTCGGCCTAAATCAAAGAATATTCACATTTGCTTTATAATGGGCAAAACGTCTGAATCCGCCTTGTGTTACTATCTATTTACGAGGTGAATATTTCTGTTTGAATATTATATTCTAATGTATAACTGTGTGAAATACGCATTTGATAAGACCATACAACGGAGAGAACGGACACTGTATTCGCCCCCCCCCCCCCCCCCCGTGATATATGTTTTGTTGAGTTTGTCTGTTGCTGTTCTCTGTTAAGCATATTTTCTCTCTCTTTTTCTGTATAAAATGTCTGAATGTATTAAATACCTTGAGAGGTCAAATGTGATTCTGCTTTGAAGGTCAACTTTGCTCTTAAGAAAGTGATGTTTTATACATGTAGTATGTTTTATTGTTTCTTATCCATGTAAATACATGTTCCTTTTGTTATTTATTACCAATGAAGTATTATGAATACTGTCAGTATTAATTCAAATTTAAGTGTTTATGATAGCATGATTGATAAAGCAATTCAAGTTGTGTGTTTGACATTCAACTTTGTACTTGTCTGTCTTATTCAACCAAGCACTTCATCTTAAACAGTAGAAGGTATTTTGAAAGAGTAGAATGCACATTTACTTGTTATCATGTAGTTTAAACAAATTTTGGAGATTTTTTATTTATACTGTTGAAAATAAAATGTACACGGTTTCTAGAAATAACCACAATAAAGAGTATGCTCTATGTGAGAGTTTGTGTTGTAAATTCTTTGAGAAACAAAACCCCAAGAGAGCCAACCATTCCTGTAATGGGCGAGGGTACGTGTTACAACCAAGTACCCAGATATCATCCTAACT
Organism: Mya arenaria; assembly: GCF_026914265.1. Taxonomy (NCBI): domain Eukaryota; kingdom Metazoa; phylum Mollusca; class Bivalvia; order Myida; family Myidae; genus Mya; species Mya arenaria. The sequence continues at coordinate 66,707,088 of NC_069133.1, read as the reverse complement.
AACAGGAAGCCGAACCAACCCGATATAAATATTCATACAGGCGAAACATATATATGGAGATATTTACAAGTTACATGATAACCCTATAACACATGCAAGTAGACTTGATTTAATATATGCTTTTGTTAAACAAAGTAGGTAATTACCGACGGCGGTCAATAATTAGAATCTTTCATAATTTGATTAAGCTTATCAATTTCATTCTTCTTCAGACCAGCTATTGACACTAGTTTAATTAATGACGCTAGATGTTAACTTTTAAAGAAACAAGACAGACTTCCAACATTGTGTACAACTATTCATGTTTTATGCAGCATGTGGGGCACATATAGGAACAACATTAGCCAATATCAAAGCTCATCTGTTTTTCTAGGGTATGTTAAGGGGCCTAACTAAGGGTATAACTTGATGAATACTTAAGCAGGAGTTATGCAACTTACATGGTGTCTCCATATTGTAATGTGCAAGGTTTCAAGTGAATGACTTCACAAAGGAAAATGATTAATTGCTAAAGGCGTTTTTCATGCCAGTAAAAATAAGGTCATATGGTAAGATTACTGCATTTTTTTGTCTAAAACATGAACATTGATAAAACACCAAGTAATTGTTCTATATTTAGCACTTGATTTTGTGAGCTTGAGTTCACTTAAATGCTTCAACAAGACCAACTGCTCATTGGAAAACTTTGTGAAAATATAACTTACCAGGGCTGATTTTTGTTAGCAGTGGAATACATGAACAAGAGACATACATACTTCAATATTTATTCAACAAACAATGAAATCCCATTTTCACACAGTTCCTACAAACACTTTTCAAGAGACGTATTCATTGACATAATCTTATAAAAATTAAAGAATTTTTTTTTTTTAAACTTTTGACACAGTTTTACATTTACAGGTAAACATTCCTTCATTATATTAAACAGAAACAAAATCTTCAAGATGTACATAGAGTCTTAACTATTTTTTATAACTTACAAATTCTTTTTAAAAAAAACACTGGATCTGTAATATATATAACCAGTAGAATTAGTGATTGCCTTATCAAAGCTTGAGACATTTTTTTGATAAGCCGTTAAGTAAGTTTTCACTTGAAATTTCCCTGCATGCATTGATATAATACGCTGAAAAGTGGATATTCCTCAGGCGCTTTACAGGATGTTTCTTAAATTTAATACTGCCAGGGACAGAAATGTGCCATCTATTCTGTATTCACTTTCAAAACTTTTCAGCTCTGGTAAGCTACATTTATACACAGTCTATGGTCCACAGTGCCAGCTGACTTCTTTCCATGCAAGATATATAAGTTTGTGCCCGAAACACTTCTGTGGCATAAGTTCATTTTGCTTTACCTTTGGACTTTAAATATGCAGCATACTGTGGGCCAGTATTCTTAAACATATTGATTTTCTTCTTGATCTGTTTAGGGGTCTCCTGGTAGTGGTTTCTGGGGTCCCTTGCCATTGCCTGTAACAGCAACAAGTTCATTGAAATCTCAAGTTCAAGTTTAAAGTATTTGGCCCCAATATCACAAAAACACTCCAGTCAAATCTCAATCTCAACTCATTTTACCATACAACATCAATAGCTATTCCAAATTGTATAGGTTTCTAACATTTATAAATCCGTAAAATGTGATGATAAAAAATATTTTGTCAATATTTCAAAGAAACCATATTCTAGAGTCAATATTTCAAAGAAAACCATGTTCTAGAGTCAATATTTCAAAGAAAACCATGTTCTAGAGTCAATATTTCAAAGAAAACCATGTTCTAGAGTCAATATTTCAAAGAAAACCATGTTCTAGAGTCAATATTTCAAAGAAAACCATGTTCTAGAGTCAATATTTCAAAGAAACCATATTCTAGAGTCAATATTTCAAAGAAACCATATTCTAGAGTCAATGAAACCATATTCTAGAGTCAATATTTCAAAGAAACCATATTCTAGAGTCAATATTTCAAAGAAACCATATTCTAGAGTCAATATTTCAAAGAAACCATATTCTAGAGTCAATATTTCAAAGAAACCATATTCTAGAGTCAATATTTCAAAGAAACCATGTTCTAGAGTCAATATTTCAAAGAAACCATATTCTAGAGTCAATATTTCAAAGAAACCATGTTCTAGAGTCAATATTTCAAAGAAACCATATTCTAGAGTCAATATTTCAAAGAAACCATATTCTAGAGTCAATATTTCAAAGAAACCATATTCTAGAGTCAATATTTCAAAGAAACCATATTCTAGAGTCAATATTTCAAAGAAACCATATTCTAGAGTCAATATTTCAAAGAAACCATATTCTAGAGTCAATATTTCAAAGAAACCATATTCTAGAGTCAATATTTCAAAGAAACCATATTCTAGAGTCAATATTTCAAAGAAACCATATTCTAGAGTCAATATTTCAAAGAAACCATATTCTAGAGTCAATATTTCAAAGAAACCATATTCTAGAGTCAATATTTCAAAGAAACCATATTCTAGAGTCAATATTTCAAAGAAACCATATTCTAGAGTCAATGAAACCATGTTCTAGAGTCAATATTTCAAAGAAACCATAATCTAGAGCAAAACTGTACTTGGGTCAAGAGCAATGAGTTGTATGAAATTACTTCTCTTGCTGTAGAATTATTTTTCTTAGGAAAATTTTTGTGATTGCCGTTCACACATAAGCCTACCTTATAGTCATCGCCATATTTATCCATCATATATGTGCAGTACATGACCTCTGGCTCGGATAACTTGTTTGTCTTGGCTGCTGGAATATTGGCCTCCTGCTCCAGAGCTGTAAATATGTCAATAAAGCTCAATTACCATAACATACTACTTGTATGTGCAAACTCATCTAAAAGAGAGTAAATGAGGAAAGGGAACTCTTTCCATGCACCGGAAATGAAGCTCAAATATTTTGAAATCTAGTAAGCCTTAAAAAGTTTTAACCAATAGAATATAAACAATAACATTAGACTTAATTAAAATTGATTTTATTTTTACTTGTACTCTTAATTGCCTCGCTTCTAAAACAAAGATTCTGAGAGACGCAAATACATAACAAAAGATGGCAGCCAAATCCCATAATCTCAAACTCTTATGTTTTCCAGTTATCTTGCAAACAATTAATTTTTATAATTGATTTAATTTTGTACAATGTGTTAAACTATGAAATGATTTCTTTTTGAAAGAGGAGAAGACACCTCACCTTTGACAACAGACTCTTTCACAGGCTTTTTGTTGATTTTCTTTATCTCAGAAATATCCATTTCCATAGGTGTTATGAGCTCCTGGAAAGTTCATAATGACAATGATAAAATAAAAGAGAAAGTTAATAACCCTAGTTAAAATGTGAATTTGCAAGTATTATTTGTAGTAAAAACAAAAGCACAATGGACACAATTGTCTTTCTTCCAAAGTCCATAGATCAACAATAGTTATAGCCAGATCTATTGGCAACGAAATACTACACATCATGGCTATCACAAAACATCAACGCCTTTCTTTTAAAAGATTAACTTAATAATAAAAGCTATGTTCGATATTTTTCAAGCATATTTTATAACGATTTTCTGTGGGACAAGTTCAAAGCTAAAATGGCAAGAATCACACACCTTTTCCTCATTTTAACTGTTTGCACTCTTTACTTTAATTGTTTGGAATTATATTCCCTTAGTATTCATTACGGCAATTTCACTACCTTTCAAAGCTATGTATGAAATAATATGGCAGCCCAGTTAAATTCTATCGCCAAACATGACATCTTTCACCATTTCTCATGGTTGGTGAAAGCTTGTAATTCTGATGTACATGTACCTTATTGTCTTATTTTCATAAAATAATGTTATCATTTAATATTAATAAATTATTCTTGTAATCACCATGTTTAGCTTCAAAAAAACAAGCAATGAGAATCTAGAGTCCAGATGTAAAACTCACCTTGGTAGATTTAATGTGGAGAGTTTTATTGGGATCTGCACTGAGGCCCATGTCAGCTAGATTGTTCAGCACCGACTTTTTATCATCCCAACATTCCTTGATTTCTTTACTGAAGTTATAGAAAAATGACATTTCAAATGTAGAGCGCACAGGGTAATATACTATAAATAGTGAAAACAACTATTTGTGGAGGGAGAAATCCCCCCCCCCCCCCAAAGAAATTTGTGACATTAGATGACTTTGGTCAATATATTTTCTTACAACATAATAAGTCATTACAAAGCTTTCCACTTTAGTAAGTATCTAGCAAGATAAAAAAAAGAATTGTATCTTTGGAGCTATTCCTCAAGATATCCCAGTAGTTGAGGGCAAATTCCTCTGGGAAGCGTTAAATATTACTGGTTAAATTTATACAAACTCAACACAACAGTAATTTCACTTTTTAACTTGTGTTAAGACAAATCAAATTTTATAACATTGAATCATGCTTTGCTCATTGGCTTGCTGTTATCTCATAAGATTCAATATGTGTGATTTTTGCGCTTGAATATACATGTATATAATATTGTTTGGACCATGCAGACACCAAATTTGAGCATGAACACTGAAGCACCTACCTGTCGATGAGCTCAGAGTCTCAATTAAATCGCTAAATAGCAATATTTAATTTGCTGTCATTTTCAAGCATCTGTATGACACAAAAACTCCAGAAGTAAACAAAGCATGCTTTAATAACCAACAAAGTTAGTTTTAAAGTAAGAATAAGAAATATTGGGTGAATTAAAAAACAATTGTGTTCCCTTTATGCTTGTTGATGGAATATTTGACAAGTGCTATTGAGTGATATACACAAATGTGTAGCTTTTCTGTAAAGGTTTGTACAGTTTGTTGATCCTATATGAAATTAAGGTTAATTATAATAAAATGACTAATATAAAAAAGACTTTTGATTAACCAAAATCAACAAAGTATTGAGTTATTTATAAAAAAAAAAATTGAACACGCATAAATAAATATCCAGTTCAATGAAGATACACAAGTTCTAACTCTGACTATTGACCATGTTGTTTATGAATGAAATTCACCACGAAAACTGGCGAAAGTCACCCTACACGTTTTGTTCCAGGACTTTTTAGCTATTTTGATTTCTGAAAACATCAAACAATTTCATTGGCTGATTACAGCAAACACATAAAATGGCGCCTTGACAAATTAAAAGTGATTTGGGGAAAATCGATGTATTGTGCTCTTGTTCTGAATGTAATAGTAAGAAGTATGCAATGTGAATATTCTATGTTATTTTAATTATTTCAATGCAGTAATATTGGTCTATTGGTTGATAGAGGTACTTTTACAGATGTATTATTGCTTTGCAAACCCATGCCAAGACTGCGCATGCGCAATCCCATGTTATATCCCTTGTACTTGTTATACATAGAGTAAACAAATCGAGAGGACCCCCTCATATACCCATCATGGGTATTTTCGTACTGCTACACCTTGACAGTACCGTTTTAACCGTTGACATAATCACGGACCTATAAACCATGGATTGGCAACTGCCCCATATCGGTGAAACGATAAGAAATAACTCAAATGAAAGTACCGCGCATTTGAGTCAATTTTAATTATATATTCGGCCGATGTCGGACGTCTCAAAAATGCCACACGGTAAGATCTCGGAATGAAATCCCGCTGAACGCGTGAGTTTGAGATTATCGCATTAACACAGATGAGAGTTGCCAATCCATGGTTTATAGGTCCATGACATAATACTGCCACAAAGCATGCGCGTCTAAAAATAGGCATTTTTTGGTCTTCCAAGTCTGAGATGGTAAGCGCTTATTAAAATGTGTTGTAAATCTTGTAACTACCAGTGTTTGCATTATTTGCAGCAAAACGACAGCTTATGTAAACAAACAATAATTACAGAATAAACTGATTAAACTTGAAAGTTGTGTAATGGTGAAAAGTCTTTAAATTTTGAATATAAATAGCGATGCCAAGTCAATTGTAGTAATCTCCCCTTATGAATCTCATGAATATTAATTTTTCACGGAAGGCGACCCAATACTGGTACCGATTTTATACGCCCTTAAAAACACATATATCAACATTTGCGGAGAACCATGTGGCTATTTATAGTTAATTAGATGATGAAATATTCTGGAAAACAGTCAGAGTTCACTGAAAACATGGTTTTTCTAAAAGAAAAACGAAAGTGAAAATTTGATTAAACGTTTTTTTCATGTTTTCAGGCAAGTACAAAGGATTATTTGGTTTGTTTTTAAGCATGGGATGAATCTCTCATAGTTTTTTATCACTTTTGATACAAAAACAACTGGACTATGAACGTTCTTAGACCATTTATAGACTTCGCCAAAATGTAAACAAAAATCCAAAATGGCTGCCGCAAAGTGAAACTACAGTTTTCACTTAGTCGGATGCTTGATGATTAATGCATGAAACAGTTGCTGACAGCTTCAAACTGCAAGTACACCCTGTGTAAATAGGTGTTAACATTCAGAATGAATACATTTTATGTCTATTCTTTAAATAATTGTAAAATAAACAATGTTTTTTCACAAAGTGTGTGTTTGTCCCCAGTTTCATAACTTTTCCTTCTCAAATATGTTTACAGTATGTAATAAAGAAGTGTTTATATAAAATAAAGCCCGAGAAAATGCCAGATTTAGGTTACATCAGTAGTTTTCTAACTGAAACGTTGTTTTTGTGTAATAAGAAAAGATCAGATAAATTTTATTCCAATCATGGGTCATGTTATTTGAAATATAAATCACAGATTACATAATGTAGAAAATAAATTGATACAGTAAGGCAACACATTTAGTGAATGCAAATAAGGCTTCATTTTGATTTTTTTTAAACACAAAAAACATAAGCTTATTTGGAAAATTAATAAGCATGTTTCCCATTTCCTTTTTATGCCTTAATGTAATGTAAATGTACTATTTAAATCCAGAGTTGATGTTTATATGTGATTATAACTTACAAATGGGAATCATGTTTATAATCAACCACAAATTAGTATTTATAAAACATTTAACAGGAGACAACAGTAAAAAGAAGGAATTCACTCATAAATTGACAATCATTATTATATATATTATAATATTAATATAATAATTGGTTTGATCAATATACCATTATTAAATAGCAGTGTAATAAATAAAAAACTGTAATTGCAATTAATGTAAAACTCGTTTCAGTTTGTAACGAAACTGTTTATTTATTTTAGTTTGTTTATTTGCTGTGTTTTATTCAGTTTATATGTTTGCATGTAGTAAAAAAAGCCTTTTGGGCAGTTCTACATGCCTTACAATGAAAATAAAAACTTGGGTCAGGATTTCGTGACTTTTCAGTTAGTGCATTTTAATGGCGGTGAAGGGTGGCTGCATACAAATTGCTATATCTTCACTTTGAAATGAGATATTAGAATAATTCTTGCATTTTTATTCTCACAAAATATGTATATTCACAGAAATGCAAGGTTTTTGCATGTCAAATTATTTAAAAAAAGTCATGTTGCAATGCTAATATAAATGGAACCGTGTTTGGTATAATAAAATAAATATTGCATGGCTTCCAGTGTGACAGTACATATTGTCAACATGAGGGAGATGTTACCCGAGGCGAAGCCATGTAACATTTATATAATAACACGCGTTACATAATCAATTAAATGTTTGTCCGAATCTTTTTGTCCGGAATAAAATCCCTTCTTGAAAATATCACTCAGATCAAAGAATTTACTTATACACACTCACCATCCTATTGCAGGAAGTTTCTTAGACTTTTTCCACAATTTTTTCCTGTTGATGTCATAGTTATACTTCTTTCTCGCGAGTCGTTTTGTAACTTTTCCCATGTTGTTTATAAATATTGTACTTTCGGTCGACTTTCACCACGTGTTCAAATTGCTGTGCCGAAGTTCAATAGGCTACAAACTACTCTTATTATCCTGTTAAAAGTCAAACAATGCAGCGGTTACTCCCCTTTGCAATAGGAACCTCTGAAAGGAGTTGCAGTAAAAAAGAAATGTTCTAGTAAGCAGGTTTTGAGTCAGAATTACTGAGTATACAGTCGTGTCACGAAGTAATAAAATTTATTTCTTTTTTAAACAATGCCATCTTCACATGTTTTGGGCATCAGAAAAAGAACATTTTGTATTTCATACATAAATGAGGATGAGAACAAGAGGAAAGTCGGAAAATAGCTCATTGAGCTAACATTTCTTGTCAACATATAGCCGATTTCAAATTAAGATTCTTGTATCTTGAAGGGTTCAGCAGCCTGCCCTTTTTGGAAGTACCCCTGTGCCCTGATATAAATCAGCATGAGCACCCTTCTGCCTTCATATAATCAAATATTTATTTTATTTTGATTAAAACTGAACATTTAATAACCAAATCATACTTTTTTAAATTGACATATTTGGCAATTGAAACCTAATATTACTTCAATTAATCAAAATTCATAACGTTCAAATTTATTTCAGCCAGACACAATGTGCCCTTTTTCTCCCTTAGCACCCTGTCCTTTTAAAGCCTGACTAAAACGATCATGGTCTATCTCCCTTATCCGAATATGCCTCATATTCCTGCACAAATCTTCCCTAACAAATAACATGAATGGAGTATGGGAGTCTGTAAAAAGGTCGAATTATGACTTTGTGAGTACCATGTTCCACCTTCCCCCAGGTACTACAAAATAATTTCCTTAATATCTTCGAGGCATGGGAATTAAGACTCATAGAGTTTTACCGTTTGTTTATCATGTATATATTTTTCTCTGGACAATTTCGAACGGAGTCACATTTTCAAATCTGATGAAGGAGTCAAAAAATGGATACAATGGTGCACTACCTTAGTATATGAGGCACCGAAGTTCATGTTGCACAGGCTATTATTAAAGCTGTATGCCAGACTGCAAACTTGAATTCTAATAGGACTTCCAAAAAATGATATAAAATGGAGCAAATTAGGTTTGTCACAAATTTATTGCACCATCAAAATCAACATTTTAAAGTGTCAAAAATGTTCGGATTTTCTTTTGAAACAAATAATATCTATGTCTTGGAAATGTTGAGTATCTAGAAAATATTGCTTGAAATGAAGAATCATACTCAAAGATAAATCTTTAATGTTAGAAATAAATTCAGTTTTAGATCATGATTTTTTCTTATTAAACCCTGAATTAACCAGTTTTAAATTGTAAATAAGATAAATATCTACATCATGCATGTTTTAATTCGAATTTTACATATATTGGGAAAAGACGGTAACAGTATCCTACAATGTACTTATTTTAATAAACTATGAATAACAAGTTTAAATCCTGCCAGTCTGCAAAAAAACTTTACACATCGGACATAAACTTTGTTGAAACTTACTTATACTCACAAAAAAACAGTGGTTCAGTTAAAAATATAGTCAACTGTCATTTTAACAAGCATACATAAAATAAATACCATATATACAGATCATTTTAAAAATATAAATAACACATTTTCCAATCACCAACAACTTTACAAGTCACATGATAATTGATCAGCAACGAATGTATAACAGATTTTGCCTTAATGAGAAATGGTTGGTTGTATTCCTATGCATATAATACCAATCATTTAATGGAAATATACAACCTTCGACACAGAAAGTAAAGCAAAGTTGCATCATGGAAACACTCCACTCTGTAAGTTTGATACTCAAGATTAAAAAAAAAAAAGAGTTAAAGTAACAATAAGTATTTAAATAATTCACTTTTTGATAATACTTTGTCAAATCCAGATTTTCAAGTGCTATATGATACAGAAAATGTAACCAACTATTGAGTGTTGTCAAGATTAAAATTTTATGATTTTAAATATAAAAAAATTATTCCATGAAAGTTTGGAGCTCTAATTTAAGTTTTTTTCATAAATCCTGCCATTGGTGGAGGGCCAGCCATGGCTGGGGGCGCACTTCGTGATTGGCCAACACTAAAGGGCGGAGGCCCTGAAGGGGGAGGTACGTTTGAGTTCAAATTCACCTGAGGAGGCCCTGACATGGGCCCTGAACCAGGGTTGTACATGTGGGAAGACCCATGCATGGGTACCGATGGCCTAACATTGTTTGTCACTTCCATATTTGATCCATAACGAGGCCCCTGTGGGGGTCCATGCCCTGTTGTGAATGGAGGCCCCACTTGAGGTTGTGAGCGGGAAGCGGGGGCGCCGTATGAGGTTCCCATTGGTGGTGGGCCTTTAGGGGGAGGCCCAACCACACTTTTTTGTGAGTGTTCTGCTCCAGGTATAATGGGCGAAATTCCAAACAAGGAATATATTTCCCTTAGCACCAATAATACAGTGTCCTCAGAGGTCCTGGAATTGGAACAAAAACTTGACATTAACATATAGTTTTCTTCATAACACAGTTACAAGTACATTATAAAAATTTGCTCAGTTTTATAAACAATATCATCATCATCATCATCATCATAGCAAACTCAAACAAGAGCTGTCACAGTATGTGACGAATGCCCCCGAATGTGACATTGACCTATGAACAAGGTCAGTATATGAAAAGTTGATCTTGTCTCTACGTGTCAAATACATATGGCAAGTTATTTTAAATTGCCTTTGAACATTAAAAAATACCACTCATACTTGACAACCTACACTGTTATGTCCTTATATTCAGCATTCCATTGTGAATAAACACTAAGAGTATCTTTCACCAGAGGTAGGGACATGGGTCTTGTACCCGACACGACGTCTTGGTATGTCAAACACATGTGGCAAGTTATTATAAAATCTTTCCATACAAGAGAAAGTTACAGCTCGGACACCACAAACTATACTCTGTGTCCATATATGCAGCATTCCATTGTAAATAAACACCTAAGTGTGACCTTGACCTTAAAGGTAGGGACACGGGTCTTGCACGCGACACGTCGTCTTGGTATGTGGAACACATGTGGCAAGTTATTTTAAAATCTGTCCATACAAGGGAAAGTTACAGCCCAGACACCACAACCTATACTCTATGTCCTTATATGCAGCACTCCATTGTGAATAAACACCTAAGTGTGACCTTGACCTTAGAGGTAGGGACACAGCTCTTGCACGCGACACGTCATCTTGGTATGTGGAACACATGTGGCAAGTTATTTTAAAATCTGTCCATACAAGGGAAAGTTACAGCCCGGACACGACAACCTATACTCTATGTCCTTATATGCAGCACTCCATTGTGAATAAACACTTAGTGTGACCTTAACCTTAGAGGAAGGGACATGGGTCTTGCACACGACACATCGTCTTGGTATGTGGAACACATGTGGCAAGTTATTTTAAAATCTGTCCATACAAGGGAAAGTTACAGCCCGGACATGAGTTATCGGACACACAGATGGACGGACGGACGGTGCGATTTTAATATGCCCACCTTCGGGGGCATAAAAATCTTCACTATCATCCAGGTGAGCAGATTGGGTGAAGTATTTAGGTTTTGTGAGTTACTAGTATCGGGATCTCCTTATCAAAATGTTTCAAACAATCGTTCCAGTGGCGATGTTATGTTCATATTTAATGCCGATATAATTTTGGAAAATATATATTTGAAAGGGTTTTGACTGTTGATTGCTTATTAATAGAATGTAAAAAGGTTATTGTTTGAAACAACCTATGCTCCTCAACACAGTACTTATTTGGATAAGAAAGCACAAAATAGAAAGAAAAATATATACTTTTTTGCATTTTGATTTTCTAGGCTGTTGATATTTAAATGAACATCAACAAAAAAGCTTGTTCGTTAGTATTGGTTAAGTCCATGTTTAACATAGTCTATCTTATTATAAAACTATATCAAATGTTAACAAAGTAATACTTGGTTACCAGACATCAGAAAATCAGATAACTGTATTGGATATACCATAAGGAAGGAAGGACATACATGTACATAAATTATAGTCATTATTCAAAAAGTATAACTATGAAAGTTGAACTCAACTGGGTAAATGTAGCACAGTTTGAATATGAGTATATTTAGTCTAGGGATGCAAACGAATATTTGAGTATTCGATGAAACGTTTGGTATTCAAATGTCAAAACTGGTATTCGAATATTCGAAAAAAAAAGAGTTGAATAAATAGAATAAAAAAACCTTTGACCTACAACGCTGCTATTGAGTATATAGTTCGTTTGTCATGTTTTTACAATGATTGGCCCCTAATGCCAGAGGTGTGAATGTGATGACAATACATTAAACACGTGTCATATGTCATTTACGGACATATCGTCAAGTCATACAAAATGTCCACATAATTTTATAACTGACTATTGGACACCAAAAAATAAATTATTTTCGGTAAATTTAAATGCCTTTGCCAATTAAGGATTTAAGGAATCGTCCTTCACACTAATGTGTTGTCTTGGCTGCATTTTAAGCTGTGCAACATTGCTCAAATCACCGTGATACTATGTATGGCATGTGCTACAATTATGAAGTTACATGTATGTGCTGTTAACTGTTTTCCATGTTTTGATGCACTGTTCTTGCTTTGAAATGTAACTGTATAGTACAGCGTTTAAGGATATATTTCCTCTATTGATGTACAACAGAAGAATCAAATTCATACAGGTTTTCGTTTTATTATTTTACTAGCTCCCGAGTTGGTTCCGTATATTAGGTAGAGGTCTATCCCAGAACGAGGCTGCTCATCCTACGGGAAGACCCTCGGTTGGCGCATTACGCCATTTGATTAGGATCCATCTAATTTCACATTTTTTCACAATATGAAGGCATGGATTTATTCGATTTTGATTTTTGATTGTTCATAATGTATTACCATTTTCTATGTAAAAATGGGGAGGCTCATTGGGGGAAAATCGTGCTTACTTGCTACGACACAGTAGGGTTAAAATGCCTTGGCTATTACTTAAGCGAATGATAATAATAGTTTACTACAACTTCTAAAAGATGTATTTTGGTTATTGAATATTCAAATATTTGATCGAAAGGATTACCAAATATTTGAATATCAATTTAGCCATTCGTTTGCATCCCTAATATTTACACATTTTTTCATTGGATCATAACCATAAAAAATTTAAGTCATAAAAAATCTAGAATTGTATACTACATGTACATACCAGTAGCATCCATGACTAGTGAGTGAGAACATGTAGTCGTTGAAGCTCTCTATTGGACGTTCCTGAAGTACGTAGTCAACACGACGACCCTCGTTCAGTTGACCTATATACACCTCCTCCTCTGCACCGGACACAATTGCTGGAAATTAAGTTATGAAAAAAGTTATCAAAAATACTTTTCCAATACATCTTCAATGAAGAATATCTAAGCAAACTAACTTTCAGGTAACTTTTGGATATCCATGAATTGATAACATAAAATGTTTTTGCCAAACACTGTGAGACTGAAACTCAGGGTAAACAAATTTCAGCAAATTAAATGGAAAACCTTTTATTTAATCACTAAAAAGACCTTTGTTTTAAATTAGCTGTATATGGTACAAACAATAAATTATTTTAATGATTATCAGAGTAATATTGTCTACTTTTCATCATTCATATGCATTTATTATTATTTTAATAGACTATTTATTATTATTTTAATAGACTATTTTTCAGTATTTTTAATATTTTTCGTGTTCAGACATCGATAGTTTTCATTCAAGTCAACTTGAAAAGGGCAATTCTCCATAAAGACGACTGAGGGTGACTAAGTTACTCACAAACATTATCATCATCAAGCTGTTGGGCCATCTGGGACATCTCGGCATCAACATGGCTTTCTAAGCTCTCATCAGACTGGTGGGCCCGTGCAAAATTGTTGATCGACGTCCATGTCGTCTTCAGAGAGTCTATGATCTTCTGCTTTATGTCTGTTCCCATCCTGGCCAGGCTTTCTTTTAATTCTGTAAATAAAAGGGAAATAAATTTATAAAAAATGCTGCAAAAAGCAAAGAACCAAATACACCAAAAAAACCCACTTGTTTTAAAGTTATTGTTTTGCATTTAGTTTAGCTTTAAATTACGTACTTTGATAGAACTGTTAACATAAGTACCTCATTACAACATTTGGCATGCTTAAAAGAAATTAAAACGTTGGCATTAGACCTGCAAATTAACATGCAATGGCAGCCAAACTCTTACCTAAATGAAGCCTTTTCCTGCCTTTGTGGTGAGGCATCAAAACCGGTTTAACATTCACCACTGATGGGTTAATCAAAGGTTCTAATCTGTAAGCCTGAAACATGGATACATGTATAATTAAAGACATATTTTTGTGAAATTCCAACGTAACATGATTGGAAGGCAATGACAGAACATTCTACATACAAATGTATATGAAGGACTTTCTACCAAAACAGTTATGCCATTCATGTACTTGTATTTGCACAATCCAAATAAAACAAATAAAAAACTGATAATGATTATTCAACAAATATAAAAACGAAGAAAAAAATACTGTCCAGTAAAAATTTTGAAAAGTTAAGGGAGTTCTATTGGCTGCATCATGGCCTGACCCTCCCATGACAGCATCATCACTTTTGTTCTGTTTGAATGTATGACTGAGTTAGCCTTGACCATAAACACCAGTCAACTATCTCATTTGCATGCTTTCATACTGTAACAGATCTATGATGTACAAACTGCCACTTACAACAGGATCAAAGGGGTGGAACACGTTGAAGTATTTCTGACAGGTAGGAAGCCTGAAGTCCTCTCCGATGGTCTCCACTCCACGTGCAGACAGTATGAGGCCCATTGGGGATCCAATTGCAAAGCAAGATACGGGGCTGAACTTGAGCTGGGGGTACTTGATGTGGGGCTGCCCAGTCCCGCCCTCACCCACAATATAATCCACCGACATGCTGGAGGAACTGCCTGTTGCAGGTCTGTAGAGATACAAGACATAATGAAAGCTTATGTTGGCACCTACCTTTATACCTGTGGAATTTAATGTAATTATAAATCACGATATAGAGTATTCAAATATGTGACGTTATCATTTTGAAATAGCATCAATTTGTTGAAAATATTGGTCAATGATAACACAAAATTGGTTGAACTTAAAAGTATTCTTGGACATGGTGATACTATAATGCGTTAAGCACAGATTGAACGCTATTTCCTTCGAATTGTCATTTTTTAAGCATTAAAAACAGACAGAATACTGTACTCTTCGACATGGAGATACAATTAGGCATTTAAAAGAGGTTGAATGCTGTTTCCTTCGAATTGGGATTTTTTAAGCGTTACACACAGACAGAATACTGTATTCTTCAACATGGAGATACAATAAGGCGTTAAGCACATATTGAATAAGGCTTTAAGGCTTTAAACACAAAGGAATGATGTATTTACAAGGGGATTATATAAGGCTTTTCATACAGACAGAATGAAGTTCCTCCAACTAAGGACACAAATATCCTAACCAACCTTTGCTCCTGTTGTTGCTGCTGAAGCAGCTGCTGTTGTTGCTGCAGTGCAACCCTGGCTGCCTCCTGGGCTTCCCTTTGTACCTGCTGCTGTCTACTCTTGTCCTGAATGCACATGGGAGACTAGTGGTATGATGGTGATATACTTTGAATGTATGTAGTCATGTAAACCATTATATAAAAATCTCACCTTGGTAAACCTTAGCATGTCAATTCATTAGAATAAGCATGAGTGTTTTTCAGATTCTTAATGGCAATGTATTTTTAAAAAATGTATGACCATTATTTGTAGGATGTTCAACAATCATGTACGTTATTTTCAGGCTAGAGACATGAGATGGGGCATAAAGCTGTGAAATTATCTTAGCAGGTTGGCTAGAAAAAGGCTTAAATGATGCCCAATTCTCATCTATGTCCAAACTAACCCATTAATCACTGTAACTCTCACCTTTTTGTTTGCCTCCTCTCTAACTAGCCCCAGCAGCTTCTTCCTTGGCCCCATCCCCAGGCCGAGCTCCTTCAAGTCAGATTCACTACACATGCTCTGTAACAAGGATTCAAGTTATCATGCTTATATCTGATTATGAGAGCCTTTGATAATTACCTACTTTGCTTACCGAAAACATATATTAAAACTTAGCCATGTTTTTGTGTACCAGCCATGTGTTTGTGTACCAGCCATTTTTTGGGGTTTTTTTTTTTCTCAAGTAAATTTCCCACTGGTTTAAAAGCTATGAATATCTTTATTGAAGTGGTTAAGCATCTGTCAGTTGTTAAGAAAATTTCCCTTTGTATTTTTGTCTTGAAAGCCTGAGCCTTTCAGGTTTATAGATTGAACATTCTGGTAGGCAGATTATTCATTGCTGTTTTAAGCTTGAAAGCTGCACATACTCTAAGGCCCATATTCATATAGTGTCAGATTGCCAAACTCAAAGCACTCATCTGCCAATGTCACTTCTGGTAATTAGTTGGCATAGAAACAATGCCAGTATTCATAGCATATCTTAAGACTTTCTCACTTTGAGTCATTTACCTAATTAAAGTATTTCACTGGCAAAATAATATAATTACTTAAAAAATTCTGAAATACTTTGTTTTCAAGACCTTTATCAAAATTAAACGTTTTTATGATAAAACTCTTTCCAATTTGACTTGCTGGTTAGATGTTTCCTAAATACCATAATATAATTATGTACTAATCACCAATAAATTTTGCGCAAAAAATGGGCATGATTTTCAAAAATACCTTTGGAACAACATATGGTAGTTTATGATTGAAAGAATGATTTATGAACTGTACAGTAACAATCAGAAACATCCCACAAGACCTACCAGGGACTCCAGGTCAATCTGCTCTTGTTCAAACAGCTCTACTTTCTCCTGTAACCCGACCTTGACAAGAAGGTCAGCCAGGGTAACGGTCTCATCACATGGTTCATCTACACTGGAGCTGGCACTTTCAATCTCCGGCTATAAACATCGATAATCATGTACATACATGTCCTTTACTATCTTATTGGCATGCAATATAATATTTATTAAAGAGCCCAATAAATTACATTGCACTGGTTCAAGAAATGTATACCAGTACATAAATCATTAATGTTTACATAAAATGTTAATGAATTTTCCAAAAATTGCTGAAGACATACATTTTATAAAAAAGACATCAACAACCCCTAAAAATTATTTCTTGATTTTTGATCTTGTGTTCATTTCCCATTGTAATGGATTTGCAGTTTCATTGGGTAGTTATACCTGAGACCGGGTCAACACAATGTTTTCTTTTCTATAAATCCTAAATATTGGGACATATCCCGAATTGTTTAAATGTTTTATAGCATTCGCTGCTTTTTCTTTTATCTGTTTAGTTTTACAATGGTCTGGTTCTCATTATATTAGAGCTATATTAAGCGACCTTGGATCAAATCAATTGACCAATCCAAATTGGAAGTCTCTTTCTAGCCCCTTCTTAAAACATCAGTATGAAACAAACAAAAATCTCCAAAAAACTAAGTCTACTCTGCTAATTCTTCAGTTACATGAATAAGTAACAACAATGCAGGGTCGCATATGTCTATACAAGTAAAGCTACACCAGACATTCCTGGGCAATGAACGCCGCAAAAACACAGGCTTCCAAAATAGACAAAAGAAATCAAAAGGGTATAATTGAATTTAAAAAAATAATCTCACGATCACCTATTCTCCCTGATCGTAGTAGGACTGTTACCTAGTTACTTGTGGCTTGGCTTGGGCGAGCAATGTGAAGTATTCTTTACTATGATAATGAGGGCACTAGTAAATTCAAATGTCTTACAGTTATTTCCTTGGAAGTGTCAGATTGAGAATCTGCCTCCCTATTGGTTGGCTGCTCAACACTTTCAAACATGGCTTCTGATTGGTCACCTTGGTGTTGAAGAAGGTCAAACAAGATGCAGGAACCTATAAAAATGATATTTCAAAGTATTATAATTATACGTGGTAATGAATGCAACACATTTGCAAGAAATCAGTATCTTTCTTTAAAATTTGTTACGATTTCTTTTTTATAATTGTATTGTTGGTAAAATTTTACAGTTGATGTCTGACATCATGACATGCATGAAATAAAAAAATAATATGGCTTCTATCCTAGTTTTATGGCCCTGGCAAAGAAAAGTTCTTAATCTTGCATCCAATTGCAAACAATGAACCTAAATTGATTGATTAAACTGATTTTGTCCATTCATCTAACATAGTGAAAACTGTACCTAGACTATGCCCAGCCACAGATACCCCACCCTGGAACGCTGGATTGCGTGAGAGAAACAGCTCGTACAGTCGGTTGATCTCATTCCCTACTGTATCAACCAAACGCTGAAACATACACATAGTTAATTTGTTTATACATATTTTCAGCTCAGCCATGAAGTCAACCTTAAAATACTAATATGAATCACTTTAAAAGTCTGTTTCCTACATTAAAACTTGAACCCCTTCAGTGAGAGGGTGATACCTATACCACAAGACAACTTTCACACTCTTGACGTGTATTTTTTCCATATCACAGGCCAATAGAAGCAATCTGTTTTATAGCATGCTATGTAGATCTTTTTACCATTTTACCATAGTTAGGATAGCTGTTCATATAACCTATAGCAAATTTAGAACTTCCAAGAAGATGAAACAAACCCTTATACCTAGCAATCGTCAGGTTTTGTTAACTGACCTGAGATTAATCATTTTAAGTATTTACAGAAGCAATTAAATTTGAAATATAATTAACATTATTCTTGTACCTGGCAGTATGTCGGGCTGGTGTAGAAAAGTACGTCCGTAACTGTGTCATTGACAAAGTGTCGCAGCTTAGGAATACTGGGTAATGTAATCTGTTTTATGCGTCTGAAATGAAACGTATTGCAAATTAAGACAAGTCAACACAAGTATGTTGTTTTTTGCAGTCAAAAGGCCATAACTCAACAAATATTGAAGTTAGAGTTAGGCTTTCATGAACATGTGCAAATTGTCTCTTGCATCATGAGTACAAAGTTCCATAGGAATATCTTGAACATTTATTATGTGAAAAGTAAAAGGTTTTGTACACAAACGACCACAAATACCAAGGCTAAAGTATTACCGTATCTATTATTTAAGAGTATAAATGACCTAAAAAGACAATAAAAATGAGGCAATAGACTTGTATGAATATCAAGTTAGTGATAAATTTGTTTAAAAAACTGCTTTACACAATCCTGATGACAAACATGCTGAACATTTGTGCATGTACTAACTTGTCAATGCTGGTCGCGTCCCCATGGACTGCCATATGCCACTGAATGGGAATAAACTCAACACGGCCGATCCTGTTACTCTCCACGGCCTGGGTGAAGTGGCTCGACAGCAGTGAGTGTGACGTCGACCGGAAATCATCCACTTAAACAAAACACAACTATTCGTTAACAAACCATGATGGTTCTGATTTATTGATGCTTGATTATGAAGACAGCTTTGAACTGCTAGTTATCACTCTAAAAAATGATAGAAACTGGTTGCAAGTGTTGTTCAATTTTAAAGGTAGGACAAAGTGTTGACATTATAAAGAGGGTTGTAACACCAAAGCATGCCATTATAAAAAACAATCTGCAGGTTGTATCCACATATACATGAATATGTTGGTATCTGACATATAACCATAGAAATGTGTTCTAACGGTAAACCAGGAATCGAAAACAAAGGCCCTATTCTTTGCTCACCACATTCAATGATGCTACGGAAGCGTAGATCACAAGTTGTTCCGATGCCGTGTACAACAAACAGAAGATGGTCCACCTGACGAGACTCCCCCTTGTCAATGTCAAAGTCTCCAACACCTCGCTTTACTACACGAGGTCGTGGCTGGTCTGTCTGTGTGTGGAAATGAGACAATATATAAAGTTAAAAAGCTTCCAATAGGGATCAGACTAAACTACTGAGACAAGGATTCTTTCAGTCAGTTTCTATTATGATCAGAAAAACAACGTACTCAGTGATATCCGCATTGCAACCACAGTACTTTCTTCAGTTACACTTTATACTTACCATGGAACAATTGACTGACAAAATCTTGTTTTAAGGAACATGCATTAGGCAGGAGAGACAACTCTTTCCCAATGAATTTGCATGTTACACTCAAATTTGGTTCAATAACACTTCAGTGTCAGTAGCCTTCATGGCCGTGTGGTCTTAACTTCTGCCTAATATTACTGTATTGAGAAGGCAGACGCTGTTCAACTCCCATAATGGGCAGAATATTTTTCAACCGCATAGCATCTGGTACTTTGCGGAACCAATGAAACTGTCACATTAAAATTCATGATT
Organism: Mya arenaria; assembly: GCF_026914265.1. NCBI lineage: Eukaryota > Metazoa > Mollusca > Bivalvia > Myida > Myidae > Mya > Mya arenaria. The sequence continues at coordinate 66,686,846 of NC_069133.1, read as the reverse complement.
ACGAGATTTACCTAGCCAAATTGCAGTAGACAACAAAGCATAGCTTAGTGTGTATTGGAGGTATCCGACAATGTGATAAGAGAAAATGTAAAGAGAAAATTTCCCCCTCAGCTCAAAAGAGTTTAAGTGACAGTTCAATGACTTTTTCTCAGCCTGTTTCCAGAATTAGTGAGTTGAAAATATTGTAAAAAATCAAAACAACATTTCAATTTGATATTTAAAAATATGACAGTAATAATTAAGAAAAGGAGTGCTGCAGAGGGAGCAACACTGCCAGTCTGTTTATTTAGCATACCTGGACATTTATTTAAGTAAGATTTCTTAACTTGGCTATACATGTATTGTCCCTTTAAACCAGTGTATCAAGTTTCATTGAATATCTTGAAAGTTTTTTTTAGTTACGGCACAACAACGACACCAAGCCAAACACAATATGTCAAAAAAGAAGATCTTCAACAGACAAACTATACACAATATGCAATAAGCACGGCAGCCATTACAACAGCCAACCTTCTCATAAGGCCAAGTTCACTTCAGTTAAAATCCTGTCTTGTTTTCAATATAATGCTACAGCCAAAGTTCATGATTCATGTTTAAAGGTAAGCATCTTATTAAGCTGTTGCTCCAACATTAGTAGGAGTTTAAATGCTTATTTTTGAAATGTTGATAGAAGTCCTTCAAAAAGAAGCAAATAGTTTCTTATTGAAAAGGTTTTGGTTAAGGCAAACAAGTAAGATAGGAAAGGAGTTCAAACATAAACCACAACAGTTTTGATCCTGTTTTCCAAAAACAGACATGTGTTACAAACAAACTGATTCCGACTTTTCATTACCAAATTTATTTTGGTGAAATGATCAGAGTATTCAAAGGGCACTGATGATACAAAAATTTCTGTTCTTGCTTCATGCCAAAAGCATATACACATATAGTCAAAACCCGTTGGCTCAATTTCCACATAGCTTGAACTTTATGTATCTTAACTCTTTGTAAGCACTCTGGCATGGCCCGATATTCACAAAGCTCGAAGTATTTTGGCCAGTCCCTTGGATATCAAGCCAATGGGTTTCCACTGTAGTTGAAAAATATTTAAACCATTTACATGAAAGAAGAAATAAATAAATAAAATAAAAATGTAAATGATGTGAACTCGGATTTTAAAATATATACTAAAGATAGTACTCATCAAAATTGACCTGATCCTTCTGACCTCTACATTCATAATGTCACAGCTGAATGATTTTCTTAATTTATATAGCTGACTTGATAGCGCAGTTGGTAGCTATAGGCTTGTGTATATACATGTAAATAATGGTAATTGTTAATAGGCTAGTGTATCACAAGTGTTCCAAAACAAAATTAATATGTTAATACATTTGTATGTATGGGTCTAAAGGAAAGGTTCTGCCTTGTACATTTCTATTGGATCTCATCCTTAATTTTTATACATGTACATCTTGCATTCTGGCTTGCTTTCTTTCTGAATTACTCAGGCGGTCAGCTATCAATTAATTAATTAATCAATCTCACATATAATCATGTAAAATATTCTTATTCCAGCTATCCCTTTATTTCAGTTAACTATAACTAGATTTAAAGCTTTCTTCCTTACTAACTTTCTTTCCTTGCTTAGTTTACAATACTCCAACACGAATTAGAATGTCAGCAAGCATCAGGACAAATACTGCATTGCCGAATTTAGCAAACAGGATGCAAACTTCAATAATATGAGTGTTTCATATCATTACACCAGGCTGCACAACTATGTGGGTAATTTACATAATTTAAAAAAAAAGAAAATATGTTATAAATGGAACAGAACAGGTTGCTTCTGGTCCAGAGTTTCTGTTTGGTCACAAATAACTATTGGAACTTGTGCCCTCTGTTGTCGAAAGATGGAGCTGTTTCCATTAAAAAAACTGTCTTGGCATGTTACAAAGTAGTTGCTTAGATGTGCTCTTCGGTCATTAGGAGAATGTGAAGTCTCTTAATGACTTGTAACAGATTATCTAAACTCCTGGATTAGCTTTGAAAATAAACTGAATGGAATGAAGCATCAAGCAAGATGACCAATACAACTAATGTTGATCAGATGATGAATTGAGGCTGCAATAAGGCAAGATGTAAATGTCTGAAAGCAAATTGTACAAGTCAAAACACAAGCTGTCATTTTTGCTTCAATACTCTTTCATAGGTCTATAGTTTGAAATGATGATTTACTAACTTAAACTTAAGATGAAATTCAATTGCTCATTGAAACCTTAATGTTGTTTGTAACCTCCATAAAATATATTCATGATAAACAGTCAAGGTCAGGAGAATTTGTCCGTATCAATATCAAAGATGTTACATGAATAGTATGCTGATCCTAGTTACATAAAACAATGTTATATTACAGCTCAGGCAAAACCCAGACCACACTACAAAATTTACAACAATAAATGGAGACAAAAGCAGAAAGAGACATTAGATGGAAGGGAAGTGGAGTGGGACATTAGAATGAAGGGAAGGCAGAGTGGCACATTATATAGAAAAGAAGGCTGAGTGGGATATTAGAATGAAGGGAAGGCAGAGTGGCACCTTATATAGAAAAGAAGGCTGAGTGGGACATTAGAATGAAGGGAAGGCAGAGTGGCACATTATATAGAAAAGGAGGCTTGGCAGGACATTAGACAAAAGGAAAGGCAGAGTGAAACATTAGATAGAAAGGAAGTGCTGACTGGGACATTAAATAGAAGGGAAGACAGAGTGAGTCATAAGATAGAAGGGAAGGGCTGACTGGGACATTAAATAGAAGGGAAGACAGAGTGAGACATTCGATAGAAGGGAAGGGCTGACTGGGACATTAAAAAGCAGGGAAGACAGAGTGAGTCATTAGATAGAGAGGAAGGGCTGACTGGGACATTAAATAGCAGGGAAGACAAAGTGGGACATTAGATAATAAGAAAGGGCTGACTGGGACATTAAATAGCAGGGAAGACAGAGTGAGACATTCCATAGAAGGGAAGGGCCGACTGGGACATTAAATAGCAGGGAAGACAGAGTGAGACATTAGATTGAAAGGAAGGGCTGACTGGGACATTAAATAGCCGGGAAGACAGAGTGAGACATTAGATAGAAAGGAAGGGCTTACTGGGACATTAAATAGCAGGGAATACAGAGTCATTCCATTAAAGGGAAGGGCTGACTGGGACATTAAATAGCCGGGAAGACAGAGTGAGACATTAGATAGAAAGGAAGGGCTTACTGGGACATTAAATAGCCGGGAAGAAAGAGTGAGACATTAGATAGAAAGGAAGGGCTTACTGAGACATTAAATAGCAGGGGAGACGGAGTGAGTCATTCCATTAAAGGGAAGGGCCGACTGGGACATTAAATAGCCGGGAAGACAGAGTGAGACATTAGAAAGAAAGGAAGGGCTTACTGGGACATTAAATAGCAGGGAATACAGAGTGAGTCATTAGATAGAAAGGAAGGGCTGACAGGGACATTAGAATGATGGGAAGACAGAGTGAGTCATAAGATAGAAGGTAAGGGCTGACAGGGACATTAGAATGATGGGAAGACAGAGTGAGTCATAAGATAGAAGGTAAGGGCTGACTGGGACATTAAATAGCAGGGAAGACAGAGTGAGACATTAGATTGAAAGGAAGGGCTGACTGGGACATTAAATAGCCGGGAAGAAAGAGTGAGACATTAGATAGAAAGGAAGGGCTTACTGGGACATTAAATAGCAGGGAATACAGAGTCATTCCATTAAAGGGAAGGGCTGACTGGGACATTAAAAAGCAGGGGAGACAGAGTGAGACATTAGATAGAAAGGAAAGGCTTACTGAGACATTAAATAGCAGGGGAGACGGAGTGAGTCATTCCATAAAAGGGAAGGGCTGACTAGGACATTAAATAGCAGGGAAGACAGAGTGAGTCATTAGATAGAAAGGAAGGGCTTACAGGGACATAAGAATGAAGGGAAGACAGAGTGAGTCATTAGATAGAAGGGAAGGGCTGACTGGGACATTAAATAGAAGGGAAAACAGAGTGAGACATAAGATAGAAAGGAATGGCTGATTGGGACATTAAATAGAAGGGAAGACAGAGTGAGACATTCCATAGAAGGGAAGGGCTGACTGGGACATTAAATAGCAGAGAAGACAGAGTGAGTCATTATATAGAAAGAGTCAGTTTGGGAAGGGCAGAATGAGTAATTAAACAGAATGGAAGGGCTGACAGGGACATTAAAAAGCAGGGAAGACAGAGTGAGTCATTAGATAGAAGGAGTCAGTTTGGGAAGGGCAGAATGAGTAATTAAATGGAATGGAAGGGCTGACTGGGGCATTAAATAGCAGGGAAGACAGAGTGAGTCATTAGATAGAAAGGAAGGGCTGACTGGGATATTAAATAGCAGGGAAGACAGAGTGAGTCATTAGATAGAAAGGAAGGGCTGACAGGGACATTAGAATGATGGGAAGACAGAGTGAGTCATAAGATAGAAGGTAAGGGCTGACTAGGACATTTAATAGAAAGGGACATTAAACAGAAGAGAAGACAGAGTAACACATTTCATAGAAGGGAAGGGCTGAGTTGGACATTAAATGTGAATAGGGGTAGAATGGGACATTACATAGAAGGGAAGGCAGAGTGAGACATGAGATGTAAGGGAAGGCAAAATGGGACATTACATAGAAGGGATGAAAGAGTGAGACATGAGATGTAAGGGAAGGCAAAATGGGACATTACATAGAAGGGATGGCAGAGTGAGACATGAGATGTAAGGGAAGGCAAAATGGGACATTAAATGGAATAGAAGGAAAAATGGGACAATTGATGGTGAATAGAAAGAGTGGCATGTGAAAAAAGAGAGGGAATGCAGAGTCAGACATGGTAGGAAGGAAGGCAGAGTGATACATTACATAGAAGGGATGACAGGGTGAGACAGATTGCGGAAGAACAATTTTCACAACAAGCATTTCATTCAAATGTGACTGGTGACTAGATTTACCTGTGATGTGTTAATGGCGCTCACCTGTACATACATGTGCAAGTATTACTGTATTGTTAACAACAGCTTCATGTACATAAACAATGTGGTATCCAGGATATATACATATGCCTAACAACTAACATGTTAACCAAACAAATTGTTTATCTTCTCATTGTTTCAAATATGATAAACTGTTTCCAGATACCGTCTGGTCATACTATTGACAGTATGGGTGAGGAAGAATAACTTTTTTTTTTAAATGATATGAAGTGTTTTTAAACCATCCTGGAAGTAATAATAAACTTTTGGTATAAATATAAGTTATGAAATGAGTCATTGTTGTCATTATCTGGGATATGAACACAGTGGGGATGGTTAAAGTATGCATGGTTTAAAGGTCTCAACTCACCATAACACATAACACCTTCTCCATGGCCTAGTGGTTAAGCGTTCGCTTGCATGGTTTAAAGGTCTCGACTCACCTTAACACATAAAACCTTCTCCGTGGCCTAGTAATTAAGTGTTCACCTACGAAGCGGGAGGTCATGGGTTCGATCCCTGGCCGTGTCATACCGAAAGACGTTCAAAGTTGGTACAAGTAGCTCCCTTGCCTGGCGCTCGGCATCTAAAGGGTAGTGCTTGGAAAAGTGGTTTACTCAGTACTGGTTTAACCAAGGAAAGTTGTAACCTGTGTATCAATGCTTTATACCGAGCACGTAAACCAAGGGGTCTCTTCCAGAAAGAGCTAGGGTATAGCACCCTGACTTCCTTGTATCCCACCACTGTCTCTTCAGCCTGCTGTCCCTTCAGCAAAAACAAAGGACCCTAATGGAATTGAGTGCTTGCACTTTTACGGGTTATCCTTGACCGCAAGGTCTAAAGAAATACATACATACATACAACCAGCCCAACTGCATTCATACCTCGATAATGACATCAAACAAACCATTCATTCCTTAAGAATACCTGTGCATTTGAATAAACATATCTATATAACGTTCAAACTCTCTGCAGAGATAATCTAAGCCATGTCAAATCTTTTCACTGATAAAGGTTAAGGCTAACATACCATGACCAGCATATCAGTGAGGGTATGATAAAGTGTCTTTAGATCATACTTTCAACTATGAAGCAAGTGTCACAAATTATATTAAAATTGTTACTAGCAATTGATATCAGTTTAATCACAAAAATATTTTGTTTAGAGGTGCCATTGACCATACCTGTAAATTTCCCCACTCGTCTGGTTGTGATGAGGCCACATAGTGGACCATCACATTGGCATTGTGCATAACAACCGTCTCGTCACTCTCAAGTCGGATAGGCTTGTGCCACACACCGCTGGAAATGGCAGTCTTGTACTCTTCCTTGAGAAACATAGGATAAACATTTGATAGAATATTATGTCTTGTTTTAAGTTGTGTGCTATTGTGTAACTGCATGATACTGCATGATCACTCAGGGACAAGCTTATAAATACTGCATGATCACTCAGGGACAAGCTTATTAATACTGCATGGTCACTCAGGGACAAGCTTATAAATACTGCATGATCACTCAGGGACAAGCTTATGAATACTGCATTATCACTCACAGGGTTCGAATTTAGACTCGCATACTCGCAAAATGCGAGCGACATTTGCAAATTGCGAGTGACTTTTATTCGAGCTCGCAAAAAACTGCGAGTGGCTTTTTCTAGACCACAAAATGTTAAAAGAAAAGTAGAATAAACATAAACTTAACTTCGCTACGTGGTCGAGTGTAAACAACCTATAAGTGGCATGTTTACACTACCAGTAAAGAGAAGACAGTACGGAGTCACGCTCAAGTAAGTTTTCAAAAATAGAACAAATACGGAAAAGGCCGAGTTTTCTCTCGAATCTTTCCAGGATGCTCCGAGGCTTGCATAATACAAAGTGAATACAAATGACGTAATCACCTAGCTCAATCATTGGCTAAATTTAGCGCTTTGGCGCACTTTATGTTAACACCATCAACCTTTGAATATATCCGCTTAACTGTCTAAGTGGGGTTTCAATAAGCAGACGTAGACGTATGATATGTCCAGAAAATCGCCAAAAAACATCCCAGAATTTGACCCCGGGCCTTTTGAAAATTCCTTATAATAGCCTTGTACGCCTCTTTTAATGTGACCGGACGTTTTCATATGCTGCACCATTGACTGCTTAAAATATGCCGTACTGCCCTTTCATCTTCCATTATGCCATGTACGAGTCATGTGACAGTTTATTGTGCGTAAGGAGCAGACGACCTGTGTATTCATAAATGGTTCTAATCCGATAAATGGGAAGAGCCAATTAGAGAAATATCGCCAGGAGGCGGAGCTATTGAATCAGCAAATCAGAATATACAATGAGAACTCGTTCATTCAAAGATGAAAGTTTGCAAAATGCTATAGAATATGCGAAGGGATGGTGAAAAATGTTGTCAAGCACTAATTCACCTTTTAAAATAATTGATAATTGTTCTGTACAGACGAGATTCGCTATTTTAATTATTGTTGATTTGAAGCAGATGGTAACTGCCGATTTGTAGACATAGGAAAGCTGGCGCTAACACAATCAAATACATCAATTTATCAGTAAATGTTTTGAAAGAGTATTTGTAAAATATTAATGATGAACATTTTTTTGTAACCTCCAAAATATTTTGATGCTTTATGTCGCGTTTTCCTATCATGTCTACGATCATGTCAAAATTCGCTGAAACCGCCATTTTGTCGGAACGATTTTCGGTGTTATTTTATCAATGTTCTATGCTGTATAAGTGTTTTTTTAAGCAAGGGCAGTGATTTTTATTGTCATTTTATTCTAAAACATCAACATATTAAGCATAATTTTACCAAAGACAATTAAATAACAGCCAGGTTGATATAACATTCGTACTCAATCCTGATCGTACAAACTAAATTTCTTACCCTACATATTTGTGTTTTTTTTGTGTGTATTTATGCCAATATGATTGTTTCAAATGCTTAACTTTCTGTTAAAATGAGACATTGCACTAAAGAAGACTCCAGACAAGTACAGTCATATTACCACAGACAAGAAGACAAATTTTAATTTTGATATTTAAACACACCCTTCCAAATTTTGTGCAAAAGCAACAACATTTTGTAGAGTCTGAAAATCATGGAAAATGATTTTAATTGAGAATGAAAACAAAACACTCTAGGAGGAAACCCCACAAACCCCCCTTGTAACAGGGGTGGACCCCTCCCACACCCTACCACATGCGCCCCTACGCTAGTGGTTGAATATAAACAATAAACATAAATATAAACATTTTGAATTACACTTTACCTACAAATTATATGAAAATTCCTGAAAATCAGACATCGAATTAAAGAAAATCCTGATTTGGGGTATTATTAAAACCCCCGACTTCGATATATTTTATAGTCCAAAACATCCACGCTACATTTACTGTTGCTTTTATTTATTATAAATTTATAATGTTATTGTTTTTAATACTTATAGACTTAATCAGTTAATGAAATCTGTAGCGTGCTCGCCGAATGGGTATTACCCGATGGCGCCCTCCTCAAAGTTAACAATGTCAAATTATTGGACAGCTTTGTTATCAAAAAGCGGCCAGCATCCGATGAGTCATCTGTACCCTCCAAAAATAATTTAAGCCATCAACAAGTTCTAGTAGTCGAGTCACACAAGATTGATACTTTTTTAATATTCATAATATGTCTTTATAGGTGTAAATATCTACTTTAATTAGACAATATTATAAGGGAATAAAGAAAATAATAAAATTGCAAGTTAATTTTTCATTTTGCGAGTTGCCTCAAAAAGCACTCGCAAAATTTTGCAAGTGCTCCTCAAATTTAAATTCGAACCCTGACTCGGGGACAAGCTGATAAAAACTGCGACAAGCTTGCAAATCCTTTATGATCACTCAAGTGAAATCGCTCAGGGACAAGCTTGTTAAGTCTTCATATACATTTTTGTTTTCCTTGTAAATGAACTACAGAAATAAATTTTTGAAATTACCTAAAATCTAGATAGCAGGACAAATCACTAGCAGAGGAATTCTCAGTAATGTGAAAAACATCAATCTAACTTCAGTTCAAGGTACACAGATACATACCTCCAACTTCAAGCACATATTCTCTTCATATGGGGTGTATCTAGTGTCACCCTCACGCTTGTAGAACCAGCTACATCGGCGCACCAGCCTTGGATCTTCCTCCCAGTAGACAGAGTACCGCTTGCGCTCTGATAAGTTCACATCATATCGACCTCCCTCAATAGGCACCACCAGGTTGGCTTGACCTGTAGAAAACACTGCAATGACAGACTGGCCCGAATTTCTTGAACAATTTTGAATCCATTATTACAGGATCCAGTTGAGCAACATTTTTGGCATTTCTTTTTTTTTTGCAAAATCATGTTTGATTAAGTTATTTGACAAAATGAAGCCTTTATGCCTTTTGGGGGCAGAGGTTTAAGAAATATATGCTTGTTGTTAAATAGTCATTGCATACAAAAAATATTGTTGACTATGCTACTTTTACCCACATATGCTGGACACCATGGCAAGACACTATATGCATTGACAAAACATATGGTTGGCTTTTAATAAAGAAGAGAACTTAAGCTTGAAAAAATTCTGATGTAATTTAATTGAAAATATATTTAATTAAAAATATTTTATGGATCATACCTTAAAAAGAAAATATGAGCAAGGGTTTTATAATGTGATATATAATAATAACCTCGGACAATCAGGGTTAAGTGGTTAAGGTTAATTAAGGGATGTGATTGACTTGGCAGGTGTAAGGCTGGAACAATTTTGGATATGACTTATGGGGGAGCTTAATTGGGTGTCAAAGGGGGGAAGGGGGGAGGGAATACCCTGCCACAGAAGCATAACTGGTCTTCGAGAAGCCCTTTAAAGGGTTTTTCTGACTTCAAAATCGAAGCGAACTGGAGTGTCAATACTTAAAAAAATTAAGGTAATATCCAAAAGCAACCAGTTATCATTTAAAATAAACCAATCTTTTTTTGTAATATATGTTTTTATGTCCCTGTTAGATTAGCAGAAATCTGCTGGCAAATCACATCTGATTCTCTGTAAATGCCAACAAATGGTACCTGTATTGAAGGCATCCTCAAGGGTAAGATTGTCGGACATTGACAGGGGGTACCAGACATCCCGGCCCTCAACCTTCTTACAGAAACACCAGTGGGGGGACACAGGGGCGTATACACCTGAAATATCACCAATACTTTTTATATGAATTGTGTTTAATGTTGAACATTAAAGTTCATTTAAATTTTTTTTTTTTTTAACCATTTTAATAAGAATGTTTATAATTATGAAGACTTTATTCGCAGCATTTATTTCAAATAGTAATTCTAGATACCTGTAGCATTTGGTACATAGCCCATCCCTGGGAGTGGCCCCATACTGGGCTGGGCTGGGATAGCAGGGATTGAGGGGGGGCCTGGGTCTGCCCTATGACTGGAGGAGCTGTTGAAATCAGGTGAGAATGGGATAGGAGCAGGCGGGTTGGCAATGAAGGAGGACTGAGAATTGGCGTATGTTCCGGTCGGCATTGGTGCATAACGACTAGAACCATGCTTTCTGTACAAGCCGGACAGACCTGAAAATTGAAAAATGAGGGTAACATATCCAAGTTTGACTTATTCGTAAATCAATGATTAAACATTAAGTCAACCATTTTTTTGTAATTTCAACATCATTTGTCGGATCACTTATCAGTACATGATACTCAACTATTTAAGGTTTACCATAACCAAAAAGCTAATCTGGAACCAGTTTATTAAATTCTATGAACAGTCTTTTAATACTACAATGGGTATTACCACTAGCATTTGGCATGGGCGGCATTGCAGACATGTGGCTAGAGGCAGGTACATGTGATGTAGGAGCTAGAGGACCTGTCCCAGAACCCTGTGAGAATGGTGGAGTCACCCCGGGGCTAGGCCTTCCTGGCAAACCCTGGTTTATCTGTGTAAAAGGGTCAGCGGGTGATGAGCCAGTGTTAGCAAACAGGTTGGCAGTCTGGGGCCCCTCCCTGTGTCCTGATACAGGCGGAGCTGTCATGGGTCGAACTGTTGGTGGAGGTGGAGACTGACCCACAAAACTATCAGCTTCACCCAAAATGTCATCCTCTAAAATGGAAATTTGGTAAAAGCATGGTGCCTGCTGTCTATGTGCAGATTACATACCAATCTTACAATGATGACAAGAACTCTCATCTAGTTGATGCAATTTGCTCAAGTTTTTGAAAGTATCTCCAAAATATCTCAACACTATGTACAGATGAAAGGAACTGTACTTCTGACTTGGTGAACATTCCCTTTGAATGACTATTGGATTAATCCATGAATTGGCTCACTGCCTTGTGATTATTCTTTTATACTTTCGGAAACTTGAACAAATTTCTACATCTACATGCATGTGCAGATGAGGATTCATGTTGTACTCGTGTTTGTTTAAGTATTTTTTTGGATTTGATTTGTACTCATGAATCTTCTTCTGAATCCAGAGTTGTTTTAATTGCAGCTACTTAGGCCTTTCAAAATTTTCTGACAATAAATAACTGCAGTTATACATAGTTATGTGTTATGTTATGCTAGATTGCTGGTAGGAGTGACCTATAGACTAGAGTGACCTCTTGAGTAAATATGAAGAACAAAAAAAGTATTTCAAGTTGAAGGTTAATATTGTTTTAAAGGTCAAACAACACAAAAGCAGACATATATTTCCATAAAAAAACTGAGCACAGATTTGGAAAGTAATTTTCGGTAAAAATGAAAGTTGTCTTATATCTGCTTTTATCTGTAGTCTGGGTCAAAAGTCGGATCAACTAATGTAACGCCCTAATGAGCAGATACCCAGGTATGATTCCGATAAACTGTGTTGGTTTTAAGTAGCTATCTAGCAGTTTTTTTTAAGTATGTAGATGTGCAGTTATGTCAAAGGTTTCATACAAATATTTTAAATATAAGGTTTACCCTAACAAATAAGTTGAGCATTTCAGTCATCAATTCTTTGAAGATGCGACGGACAGTTACGACGAATACAGATAGTATTTTTGTCAGACCAAAAAAGGACAAGGCCTTAAATTGGCTAAATACAAACTGGGACCAATAATACAGGGACTGGAAACGAGCCGTTATGCTTGAATATGTTGTCATGCACATGCGCATTGCGCATTTCCGATATTGACGATTCGTGAATGTGACCGAAATATATCGTTATAATTTTGATGACTACGCTCTCGAGAAAGCATTGAGTGTTAAAATACCGTCGCATTGATCAACCGTAAGTGTTTGTGTTTATTGCTTTCATGTAGTTTTGAGTTTTTATTCGGTACTTCTACCATTTTTTATAAGACAATGGGACAGTTCTTCGCATTCGGATGGGTGATATCCGAACAAAATAGCGGAATTTGCCGTTTTAGTGATAGGTTTCGTTCGTTACTCTACACATTCTTAAATAAATTTCAACAATTCGTTATTGTAATGGTGTTGGCATAGCATAGCTAAATGTAGTCGTACACTTTTTAAAAAAAAATGATTTTAAAAATATTCGACAGTTATGTATTGAAAATGTGTTTTTACTGAATAAATTCTGCATCAATCTGGCGGGATTTAATTGCCTTTCAAAATGTATTTTTACATTTATTTTGGCATAATTTGGTACCTAACATATTGATGGTTGTACCGGGGGAGTTTTTAATAAGATTACAAGTTAACATGTTAGTGAATTTTTGGTTTGAAGCATTATTTTTTCTCATCATAAATTGGAATTTGATGAGGGTATGTATGTGGTAGCTGCAATAAATATCTTATATGTCAAGCTGAATAAAAAGTGACCATGAGTTAAAAGAATTAATGATATAATCCTTAAAGACAGATCAAAATGCAGCATCAATGATAATAGTGCTATATTTCACCTTTATTTATTTTTTTCCTTGGCTATCTTTTTTGTTGTTGCAGCATTTACTTATGAACGTTTTAACAACTGTTTTGGTCTTGGAATGAACCAATTTATGCGATAATGCATGGAAACCAGTGATATAAGACTGCTGATAAATATCAGAATGCAGGTTATGATATTTATGTTACAAAAAGCTCATGTTTCACATTTAAATTGTGCTTTCAGGTCCAAATGCGTCTGACGTTTTCCTGGCAGATTCTTCATAACTGAGGAAGATGGACCTTCTACATTTCATGAACACCATTGACCATCAACTCAAAATGCTTAAAATGAATATATAAAAATGTTGAATTATGAAAAACATCTTTATTTCACTGATAAATCTCTATTTACCTCCAGAAAACATATATTAATTCATTTTAGAAGTACATGATTTTTGGTATGCATGACAGCAGTGATTTTTTGGAAATATTTTTACTGTACATGTATGTGCCTTGCTAATTGGGAAAATAAGACACAATAGCAAATAAAATGGCAAATATACATGTTTTCATAATCAATAATCTTACTCCAATGTTGCATCGTACATGTAAATCACTTGAGTATGACATTTACAATAAAACATTCCCACCTCTGTCGTTTTCCTTTCCATGTCTTGAACGCATGTGCCCATGTATTCCCAACACCGAAGCATAACTTTCATCACATACATATTGTTTCCGCGAATTACTTTTGTCACTGTCTCGAGGTTTTCGGAGATAAATTGATTTAGAAATAGTAGCAGAATTTTCCTCAAAATCACTATCTAAAAAGTTATATGCACTCTTAGTAAACCCACCAAGTATAGTATCGAAATCCAAGTCATAAATAACGTAATCCTCTTTAAAATATGCCATTCCCACAAATGATAATGTTTGAATTTAACAACGTGATCGAACGATGGTATTTGTTTGTCTACGTTTAATTTATTATAATTTGAGTAATAATTACTAATTACCCTTTGTGTTTTTCTTGCATGGCTCTTAACACCGTAATTACTTCTTAAGGTGTTACAAACATTTATCGTGTTAGCATATTCTAACATCACACTTGAAAAGACACGTTTACGTTCATACTTGAAACCAGCAACTTTTCATGTTTCCCAGTTCATTTTGGGGTAGTACACATGGATTTATTTTAAATTTCGTTTCATCCCCAGACATTTGTCTTTCGGGCATTTTATATCAAATGAAAGGTAATTTAATAAGCTTGATATCGGTATATTAGTTGTAAATTTCTCATGTTTAAAATTAAATAAATGATGATTTTTGTTAGTCATTTCCTGTTTTTTAAACCTGCACTGGCGGTCAAATATTGCCGACTTTCATTTAAGGACTTTTTTTACCTCTCCGGTTTAATGCCAAATATTTTTTTCATTAGTGCATTTCATGTCAAATGAAAGATAATGTATTCAGGTTTATATTGGTAAATAAATTGTCAAATTCTCATATTCAGTTTTAAATAAATGACTATTTTCATTACACCTTTCCTCTTTTTCAAACCTGTTCTGGCAGTCAAATATTGCCGATTTTCATTGAACGTCTCTTTTTTAACTCGCCTTTTCAACCCCACACATTTTTTTTCATTAGTGCGTTTTATGTCAAATGAAAGGTAATTTATTCAGTTTTATTTCGATGTATAAATTGTCAAAATTTCATGTTTATACAGTGGAACCTCGCTAAACCGGATCTCCACAAAACCGGAATCCTCGGGATACCGGACTTTTTTCAGAGTCCCGATTTTTCCCTTATACTTTTCAATGTAAAATAATCCCCACAAAACCGGAACCTCGGAATTCCGGATACCGGACAAAAAATCGAGAAAATTTGTTAGTTGTCAACGTAATTTTACCTCGCAAAACCAGACGTTTATTTGTTCAAACATGTCAAAATGATTTTGTGTATTAGGAATTCGCGAATCGCGTGTCACTTTGTTTTGACAGCCGGTGCGTCGTTAAATATTGCACCTTTGATGTTGTGATTACTCGATAATCGATAATGATGATTCCGCTGTGGATTGACTGCCGCGCGATAATCAAACGTTAATCAAACTTGTGAAAAGAAAAATTGATTGAGACATTAATTTGTTTGTTGTAGAAAATAAAGAACTAGAAACGGTTATTAAGTGATCATTTTGGAGGGTTGTTTTATCTAAAGACCTCTATGAGTGAATCAAATTAGAGCGGTGCGTTAATTAAATTATCAAACATACTTAACAAGCATTAAATTACGCGAGTTGTTTTATTTTTTTACTCGGAAAAAAGATGATTATAAAAACGCAGAATTATGTTTATCACTTTTGCATGTGCTTTAATCATGTCTCAACCTCCGTCTAAACGTCGAAGAATTGAACTGTCCCTAGAGGACAAAATGAATCTCATTAGAAATTCTGAGAAAATCCCTAAGCCTACAATCAAGGTATGTTTACTGTATGAAATCTTTGAATTTGCTGTTTATTTTCAATTTCAGTTTAAATTTCGCTTTTACACTGCATTAAAATGTTTCATTCGATTTATTTCAGATTCTCAGCTGAGCGCTTTGGCATCAGGAAATCAACAGTGGGCAATATTATGAACATTATGTATCACACTAGAAGCGTAAAGATACATGTACAATGTACATGTACAATGATATAAACTGTATCTGTAATGTACATTGATATATAAATGAATATACATGTATATTCTATGCATTATTTCAAGTTACTTGAACCATCATTGATGTAAAATAAATGTTATCTTTGTGTGTTTTAATTTTATTCCAATTTTCAACTTCCCTTAAGGTTAACTCAGTTAATATTTTGAGTAAACTTACTCCGTACATCAAATCCTCACTAAACCGGAATCCTCACTAAACCGGAAATTTTCCCCGGTCCGGACCTTGTCCGGTTTAGTGAGTTTTCACTGTAATTAATTAAATAATAATTTTCGTCAGACCTCTCTTGTTTTTTGAAACCTGCACAGGCGGTCAATTATTGCCGACTTTTATTTAACGCATCTCTTTAACTCGCCGTTTTAACGCCAAGCATATTTTTGTTATTAGCGCATTTTATATGAAAGGAAAGGAAAATTATTCAGCTTTATATCGGTGTATAAATTGTAAAAATCTTAATTTTAATACTTTAGTAATGACCATTTTTGTGAAGTCATGTACATATTTCACTCCATACTGCATCGCTGTAAATCTTGAAGCGTGCACTGATATCGATCGAATCATTGTTATCAGTGATAGAATCAACTGACGACAGCATATTCAGACTGGCTCATGCTGTACATAGCTTGGTTTCCTCTCCCTGTAATCTTACTCCCAGATACAAAGTTATACTTGTTCACCAATATGACAACAATTTGGGAACAAACTACAAACCTGGACCAAAAAGAGAGGGTTCTGATTGAACAACTGGCATAAAGAGACTTTGCTGGTCAGGCGGCGTTAACGTCAGGCCCCCTCCGGCCGGCATAAGCAGCAACGGAGGTGGAGTAGCTTCTTTTTTCGACCTGTCAGCCATTACACGTCAAATACCGGAAGTGTTCTACCGGTGATTTGTTTCACGATGTTTGTGTCGCTATCGAATTAAAAAAAATCAACGCTGGTTACTTCCCCTACCTAAGATGAATGAGATGTGGATTGCTTTGTAATGGCCACTTTAGGGGCAAACACGACAAAAAGTTCTGTATTTGTTAACAAATAACCCGTTCTGAAATTTGTCAAAATAAGTAATATTTTAGGAATTTTGAAACATTTGGGCTGTTTGTTTGACACGGAGCCACAGACCCAGACAAAAGTCGTTACTGTATGCCGACCATGCACTGATTACTGTTACAGTAGTAATCAAAGATAGAAATATTTTATACACACTCAAGCAAGATTGCGTTGTTTAATTCAATGATAACACTAAATGGCATTCGGGATTCTATTAAGCACCGCCAAAAAATAAGCGTTATTCCAAATTCCGGCGGGTACAGGGTGATACAGGAATCATATTGGAAAGTGCCTCAAGAAGGGTTTATATTTCAAATTTTATTGAAATTGTTAAAAAAATAAACAAGTTAGAGCAATTATTTCTTTTTTATCGAAAATAGATCGGAAATCGAGGTGAAATCCAGATTTCGACAAGTGAAATCCACTCAGAACTAATTTATTTTAATTAATTAATTTTCTTTTTTGTATACATATTAGAAAGTGCATCATGAAGGGGTTATATTTCAAATTTTATTGAAATTTTCAAAAAAATAAGAAGTTAGAGCAATTTTTCGAAAAATGATCGGAATTCGAAGTGAAATCCACTTTTTGAGACATGAAATCCACTTATACCTCATTTAAATTTAAAGGGGTTTTAGGGTTATTGTAATTTTGTTATATTTCACCAGAACACGTCTAAATATGACGATCTGTGACAATTTCACCTAAAAAAATATTTAAAATATGCTTTAAATCGATGTTGCGAATTGCGATATGCGATATTTTACAACGTTCCGGTAAATTCGGCAATTTTTTATAGCACCCCGCTTTGCGCATGCGCAATTGCCATTGTAATGCGAAGTATTCCGAATACGCTGTATTCGCGGAAATATTGACATTTCGTGGAACGGTTGTTTTAATTTATAAGATATACATGTTGTTAGCATTTTGATTTAATAAATGACGAAGTGTATTGTTGCGGGCTGCAGTAGTAGCACAACGAAAGGTGACAAAGTACACAATGTCCCAAGTGTTAGAAAGAAAGCGGACAGAAAGACATGGTTGTCGAATGTCAACAGATTGGACTTGATGTGTAAACCACAAAAAATTGTTGTGTGTAATAAACATTTTCATCGGAAGTGTTACCAGAAAAACCTCCGGGTTGAATACATGGAAGGTAAAATCCAATATGATCTCGTACCAGGCTCAGTGACAACTATTGTACAAAGAGGAAAGGTAAGACATGTATTTTATTTCTTATGGTTTTATTTAATTTCAATACTCTGTATGAATATTTTTTAAAGCAGGCGTGGTGTGTTTTAAGTTATAAATATGATGACCTACATGACATGTACAAAGTAAAAAGACAATATATGATATGAATAAATTGTCACATTCTACCAATCACATTAAAAAAAAATGATGACAGTTCTAAAAACCTTTTTTACGCAAACCTTCAAAAAATGTCATGTCCATTCATCTTATGTAGAATTGATAGTAAACATGTTGAGAAAATATAATAACTAGGATTAATTTGTTCCAAATGTTTGTGTTTATAAATAAGTTATGCACACATGGCGTTTTTGTGAAAATGAATTATGTTGACTTGACCGGATTAAGTACTCATTTTCAGTAACCTTTATTATAGTCATTACTTTAGCTTAGAAAATTGGCATTCAGGGATAGGTTCCTAGTATTTTGAAATTTCTTGTGTATCCCTGCAGTCTCCAGTCTGCCCTTGTCATAAAATTGTCACAAAACTCTTTGACAGCCATTTAGTTGTATTGGTCATTACTTATTACATGCTTCCATAAATATCAGTTAGGGACAAATTGGTGTCATATCTATAATGCACATCATGACCAGCCATTAAGTTATGTATACTGATCTATTTCTGCAAGCTAAATATAATTTGATCACCCAAAGTCAAAATTATCCTTTGATCTTTATTAAATATTGTTTTTACTGCAATTTGATTTCTTTGTAGTGACAGATTTTCTTTTAATATTATAGTCATTTGTATTATCAGGAAGTCTGCTGTTTTATCTTAAAACATGTTTTTACCTTTTTTGACTATCAAATTAATTTGAATACAAACAGTAGGCTGTTGAAAATGTAAAATATTATATCTTGACAAAAATGTTTCATGAAAATATTTATTGAATAAATGGAAATTGAGTAAAGACTTGGAAGTTGGACTTGGATTGATGACCAATATGCCTAATGTTTGTTTCCTCAATAGACAGAATACTTACCATTAAACTTAATAATTACTTTAATTCATTTCATAGCTAATCTTGTATCAAATATGTACTAGTTACCCCAGCAACTAGTTTTTGCACTGGCCAGACAGTCCTGACCAGCTGCATGTCATAAAACATATGTTTTGCTTCTGTATACACAAACTTGACCAGCTGTAGGCCATAAAACTTTTCTGCACATGAAAATTAAAAAGTGACTTTATGCCCAGCCAGCAAAACTTATGGGACCCATATGGGTCCCACATGGGTTACCATATGGGTCCCATATGGGCTACCCATCTGGGCCCCACATGGGTTTTGCAACAGGGCTCCATGTGGGTCCCATATGGGCAACCTATATGGGCTGAATGTGGGACCCATATGGGCCCCACATGGGTTTTGGAACTGGGCTCGATTTAGGACCCATATGGGCCCCAAATGGGTTTTTGAACAGGGCTTGATATGGGACCCATATGGGTCCCACATGGTATTTGTGGGCTCTATATGCCCTACCTAAGCAATTAATTTGGGGTAAACCGTTACTTTTGTTATTACAGGTTATAATATATTGATTCCAATTACCTAAAATATTTGATCTTGAGTGTTCACCTATTGCATTACTATCCTTTCATTGATTATCTCTACAAACAGCTATGTTGAGAAGTACAAATGACATAATGTCAACATAATATTTCATTACACAACAAAGATAGCAATAATCTTATTAAGTTTATTAACATGAAAACATTAGAAATGTAAAACAAGATGTACACTAAAAAAGACAACAAAAATTACATACTGACAATGTTAAGATTTTGCGTAATACTGGCAATATAAAAGTGGCACACAAGAAAAATGTCACTGAAATTATGACACATTTTTTTCAGTTTGGTTTGACAATACCAAGCTAAAACTATCTAGTACATTTATAATTTGATTAATAACTTAATAATAAGTGAAAACTGTTTTATTGATTGTATCTGTCAGTTAAAGCTGTCAAACTGAAAAAGTGTGTCAAAAATTACATGTAAAAAACACACACTTTTTAAAGGCTTTAACGACATTCGGAGCTCCTCGGCCATTTTATCAAAAACAACCTCTGATGTATTTGGACGGTTTACATACTCAAAAAGCGGTACGTTTAAGTCCGCTGCAAGTAGATCGCGTAGTAATTTTTTTAGCAGTTAAACTTTAGGACTTAACTCTTGGGAATCTTAATTATGTTTGCAATATTACACTTCACTGGCAATCAATTTAATCTTAGATCAATAAAAACAATTCTAAAACCCTACATTTAATTAATGATATAATTAAGAAATTTAACTGATGTACCGGCATACATCTAAGGTTGTTTTCGATAAAAATGGCCGCGGAGCTCCGAATGCTTTAACGAATGTGTTTAAAAAAAAATACACTAATCGAAAGACGCACAATTCTAATAAACAGAGCATGGAGTGCATCTACACATTCAAGTATAACAATATTGCTTAGACATAAAGCAGCGTTTCAAACCAGAAATGAAATAACAGTTTCAAGTTCATTGGTACATTGGATTCAATCACAAAAAATCATACATGTAAAATAAAAAAGAATTTAAAAGGAGAAAAAATTAAACACAAACCAGAGCTATTGACTAACACAATTAATGCACCTTGTAATACTGACTAGTGAACTGACATGACTGAATGTTAAAACATATATATATCCTTATTTCCTCCATGTATGTTGAGTTACATTACAAAATACATATGAAACAAAAGTAGAGCAACAGCATATAAGTTACATTTGTATAACAAATATTTACATAATAAAATTATATCATTTAGACCTGATTCATTGTTGTATATCAAGAAGAATTTATTAATATATACACGCTCAATCCATAAGTTAAAAATGTATCTACCATATACAAATCTGGGATCACTGTTATCGCCAGGGAAATAAATGGGGTTGATATAATTAAAGTCATCTGGCCCCAATTTCTCGAAAGTTCTTAAGCGTAACACCCTTAAGTAGCTTATTTCATTCAGCCAAATTTCTTACTTCATCTTAAAATAAGTTTATTTTGAGTGTATCAAAGTTTAAAATGGTGTACCCAGGATAAGAAAATATTATAGTAAAACAAAAACTGACATCATTCCGAGATATTATGATAATTATTCAATGTCAACAGGTTTCGCTTATTAAGAGTCTTCTTTAGAACAATCATCCAAATGTGAACTAAATATATTTGTCTTGTTGATGGGTCTCTTATTAGTCATGGACAGTTTGTCTTATGTTTATACAAAAAAGTAAAAGCAACATGGATTTGCCTATAAATATAGATAAGAAATGCTCTTCTTGAAGCCCTTAATGATATGAAAATTTAGGGGAAAAGTTGGAGATATCTCATTATTACATTATTGTGATACATTTTGCATACAAACTACATAACATGTCACACGACATTGATGTGTTTATGATAAAACAATAGAAGCATACTTATTGTATACTATCAATTTGAAAAATAGTCTGACAAGTTTTGCTGGTTTAATTCTGAGTTGTAAATCCGTATGTTCGTGGTTCGTGGAATCGTAAATTTTATGGTAAGTAAATAAGTCAACATTCTACTGAAGGAAGCATCGGGGTGACTCTTGCTCGGTCTTTGCGGCCAACCTCACGACTCCGCGACTCGGAAAGCCACTTCTATATGGCCCCCTCCATTTCCTTGCGGTTCTAAAGTGTGTTGCTGGGTTCAATTATTGACATCCTGTAAATAGTGTTAGTGGATAGATGAATATCTGAGACAGTTATTTCATCAAAGTGATTATCAAATGTTTAGTAATAAATAAGCAGCATTTTATCGTCAACTATCTATGGTAATTTTAGCTAGGCAGATAAATTTAGTTATCTTAAAAAGTTTGTTATTTTTTAACACTAATACTCAGTTATATATTTTTTTTAATCCATTGATGTATATGCACAGCATAGGTAGTTTCATTTAGCACACCTTAATATATACAACAACAAAACCACCTACTGAAAAAGATGTTTATCAAGTGGAGTCTGTCCAGTTTCTTTTTTTGTTTGGTTTCCTTTAGGTTGTATTGGCGGGCCAGATTTGTTGTCAACACCGTCTTCATTATCCGGGAAAACGTGTCCACTGTGTCACTCCCACCATATTCTGCCAAGTTTTTTACCTTGAACAAAAAGTTGTGCATGAAAATGCCTGTAAATCCACATATAAATGCAAAACAGCAAAAACTTTCAAGCAGAACCATAGTATCACACTCAATGTGGTACAATTAAATATTAAAATTTGAAGCACTGTCAGCGCCACCTATACTGGCTCAGTTTGTGTGCCTGCCCTTATATTGATAATATCAGATCACGTTTCAAAAACAAACTTAAATGAATAATGTCACTTCAAAATGTAATTTTAAAGCTCAAATTATGCATTTTTAAATTTAAAGACACCTCATAAAAAATGTCAGTCAACTATGTTTGGGAAACTTACAATGGATGTTGCAGCATTCGCTTGTGACTTTCGCTCTTTGAAGGCTGCCAAATCCACCACAGTTTTGAGGGGGAAAGATATCTCCTCTGGCAACTCACTCGGACCTGCATCTTGTGCTGAATCTCTCGCCAGGATGAGACGCAGGAGCTGCGTATGTTATCGCAATTGCTCCTGCTTGTTTTCCAAAATCACAAAGATCCAGGTGTCCTGATCTGGAACAAATAACATTCTGTCAAAAATAAAAATTGAAACAAGACACTTCAGGTAATAAACAGTGAACCATTAAACCAATAATGTGATTGGCTGTTTGTTAATGTTTATAATAATAAAAAGATGCAAGGTTCAATTATGAAAACCATACTACATTCCATTAACATTTTCTATTTACCTTTTTGGATTCTGCTCTGCCGAGCATCGAATAATGAACAGGTAGCTGGAATGTTGGGGGGTGTTGGTCTTGACTGTAACAAGGCCATCATCCTCATCATCACCATTAGCATCAGTGGCACCCTGGCTCATATCCTCGTACAGCCTCGATCCTTGGTGCACTTTTAAATTGGATAAAAGATTAATGATTGTCAGAATCCATTCAAGAGAAAAGAATGTTAAAATCTCTTTGGAGGTCTATATGAAAAATAGGTTCCCCACACCTGCATGAACCATTAATTTGCCGTTGTTTTTATTTAGTTTTGTTTTGTTTTGGCATCTGCCATCCCGAATGCCTTTACTTTATAATTTATATATTATCGCGAAATTATATGACAAAATACAAAATCGTAGCACAAACAATACTTCTACAAGAAATTCATCAGTAATTCACTTGTTTAAAATCAAATTACTATAAATATAAATACAAGTTGCTTTAAAAGTTAAATAAGAACCCTTACCTGTTCTTTAAAGATGAATTTAACCATTATTTTTTCACTCAATCACGTTCATCATCCGCGCGTCTATAAAATGTCCCGTGACAATTTTTTCTGCATATTTTTTTTTATTCGTGACTAAATTGCTACTAAAAACACAATTGCAAAAGGTTTATATTTAAGAAGTAATAAAAAAATGAAAATACGGAAAAATATTTTTTCCTTGTGTATTTATGTATCATCGCCACAACATCGTGCCTTACCATCTATCACTGCCCTACTATAATGATAATGCCGAGTATATGGGACCCATATGGGACCTATCTGGGGCATATCATGTCAAAAGATGTGAATCCGATTCATGAAATAATGAACTTTTTTCACATAGTATCGATGTTTACATATTTTCATATAACAATGATCTTCGTTTCCCTTTGTATATCCAATCAATATAGATGAACAGCTATATGGGTCCCATCTGGGTCCCATCTGGGCATTCTCAACCATATGGATCCTATATGGGCCCCATATGGGCTTTTTGCCCAGATTCAGCCCATATGGGACCCATTTAGCCTTGCTTGCTGGGTGGTTAGTCCAGTTGCATGTCATAAAATGAGCCCTTTCTGCAGGGCCTTTGAGGTTCAGTTGAAATCAGTTTGCAATTATATATATGTAAGAATATCTACACTTATGTGCAATGACATGTAACAATTGATGTTTTTTTTAATTAGTTTCAATATACGTTGGATTGAAAAAAAAATGATGATTTATTTATCTTGTCAAAAACACTTTTTAAAGCTATTTTTATTCAGCAATCTTTGTAATAAAATAATATAGAATAACCTAGAAAAAGCCCCAATACTGGTATATACATCTAGTGCTTGCCATCTGCATGTTTAAACAGTTGAGCCCTGCCTTTAAGCTTTGATCTCTTTGAAAATAAAACATCAGTACACAATTTCATTTAAATGAATTACAGCACATTCAGTTACTGTAAAGTGATGTTACCATGTTTTACTTTTAATACATAAAATGTTTAAAATCACTTGTAAAGGCCAATAGCATGTATGATCAAAGAGGTACGGATAATATCCCCCCCAGATGATTGCCCCCCCCCCCCCAGACATTAGCCCCTAGGACCATAGCCAGTATCCCCATCAGTTTCGGAATTCTCGTCGTCTGTATCTCGCTGCGGTTCAAAGCGATATGCCTGTATGTTTAAATCATCTAAATTCAATGGTTTTCATCATCAGACGAAGAATCTTCGTAATTATTTGAACTATCGGCGTTATTGTTGTCCATAGAAGCCATTTTGACAGATGGGCGCTTACTGCGCATGCGCGGTTAACTCTCGCGATATTGGAACGCGAGCTCGCCTACGTCATCGGTCAAAGATGGCCCAGTGCATAAGCTGTATTACACGTTAATTTACCTGTCACATTTCATGATCAGTGTGTCAAAAAAAACCATCGTCACAAATAATCATGATATAAAACCTGTATTTATTAGAAAATCGTATTTTCCCATTGACTCTACAACTCCTTTAACATATGTGTGCTTGCACGCAAAACCTTAACTAAGGTGTGACGCCAACTCAACCGCTGACGCCGACGCTTGGGTGCGTAGTATAGCTCTCCATATTCTTCGAAAAGTCGTGGTAAAAATGAAAATCCAAGATTATATAAGATTATATATGTCTACAACTTTCTTATTTTTGAATAAATTTGAATACAATTTGAGATATAAACCTATTATGAAGCCGTTTCAATTATTTGTTCAACAAAACGAAATATTTGTTAATATCTCAGCAACTACTTGAGACGTTGCATTGAGACTTTATACAATGGTACTCAACCATCCAACCTACTTAATTAACCAAGTAAGATAACTCTAGTTTGCATTTAATGTAAAAAAAAATGCCCTTTATCATTCGACTTAAAAATTCTGGTTAAGGTTTTGCATGTAAGCACACATAGGTGAATATCTCAGCAACAACTGAGACATTGCATTGCGACTTTATACAATGGTACTCAACCATCCAACCTACTTTATTAACCAAGTTAGATAACTCTAGTTTGCATTTAATTCAAATAATGGCCCCTTTTTTGGACATACAAATTCTGGTTAAGGTTTTGCATGTAACCACTTTTAAGTCAATACCTCAGCAAATACATCATGTATTGTATTGGAACTTTACACACAGGCTCCCAACCATTTTACCTTCTTCTTTAATCAAGTATTAAAGATAACTCTATCTTTCACATTATATAATTTTTGCCCCTTTATTATGCGATTTAGACATTCTGGTTAAGGTCTTGCATGTTAGCACACATAGGATAATATCACAGCAATTACTTGATGTATTGCATTGAGACTTTATACAATGGTATTCAACCACCCAACATAATTGAATAACCAAGTTAGATTATAAGTATCTTCCATGGCCGAGAGTGTAAGATAGGTTCATTACGAGCGAACGAGGTTTACCGAGTTTCCGCAAAACACCCTACGCGATGGTCGGGATGAACCTATCTTACACGAGCGACTATGTTAGATGCTTTTTCTCCCACCTCAGTTAAACAAAATTAAGTAAAAATGTATTTTTTGCTGGAACTCTTTTGTGCTTAGTGAACATAAGGCCAAAAAAATACCTGTGTTTCCGGTAACCCGACCGATCCTATTTTTTCCTCGCTGACCCTAATCTTATTTTAGGCATAAAAGTAAAAAATCAAAAATTAAATATATCGTTATTTTTAGTGTTTGTCTGTCTCTGTTCCCGGAGAATAAACTTTCATTCCTGATTATGTATTACCGAGACGCTTTGTCAACAGGGAAACAAAATGGCGGAGTTCGGCAATCCCTGTCCGATATCTTCAAATTAGCAAACGCATGTTTATGGTCCAAACTCGTGGTTGATCACAGGAGACACATTTTGCTGTCTTTATAATGAAAATATTTAGGATATAGTTCGTGGTGTTATTTATCCATGTCCAAAATAGAACTCACTGTTTTTACAATAGGCTTTCCGTATTCATGCAGGCTTCATACGATTAAGCTCTGCGAATTCATGCAGGCTAAATTGCGAGGTTCACATTGCATTAATCGTTACATTAATTTATTCGCAGTTATCAATGGTTATTTATTTCGCTTAATTTAAGTCCAATCAACTGAAGTAAAAACAATAACCTGCGATGTTGTTGTTGTTGAGTTTATAAAGGTCTGCCCGCGCCCTATAATGGCTGCATTATGGCTTGACCCCGTCACATCCCCAAGTGTGACTTAAACAGAATTTTGAAGCCAAAAGGGGAGTTTTACCCCCATCGGTTGATGGGATATTCGTCAAAGAAGTAATTTTTTACCCAAAATGCCGCGAAACCTGCGATGAATGACATCTAGGGAGGTCCCACAGCTCTGAATATTGGATATGGTTTCATTTCTCCAGTCTTGTATCTTAAAAAACATTTACGTGTAAGAATGGTATTTTTTTGAAGGATGGGCAAGATTCACGGTCAGTTCATTGACAAGAAAGTGTTGTGAGAACAGGACTTTTTGCCCACTCTATGTATTAATATTTCTAATATATATATGAACTGACCACTTTGTTGTCGATGCCCGACTATTGCCTCACTATTTACTTATTGGAAATTCTTCAAGACCAGAGAGTGCGTTGACATTACTTTGCCTACATGTTTTTTAAATGTACATGTACATATATAGAGAGGGTTATTATGGTTGTTTTTTTTTTTAAAAATAATAATGATTAATAATATAGGTGTTTTTTTTTTTTTTTTTTTTTTTTTTTTTGCCTGCGCCCGATTTTTTCCATTTTAATATGTATGTACGGATAATACGGGATAAAAAAACAACAAAAAAACATAGTATACTTTATATATACAGGTATGTAGACCCTGGTCCAGTGCCTTCTCTTTTTTATCAATAGGTCGTAACCATGTATATTTTCAAAATTTCAATATCTTTCAGTGAATGAATGAATTAGGGCTAGGATCAAAAACTGTTTTTCCTAACAATAAACCTGGACCAGAAGCGTTATATTACAACACCATCACCATAGCATGTAAAATCATCATGGACTTCTAATAGCACTATGGATGTAACGGTTTAAATCGGTAGAATTGTTAACTCAAAATGTCTTTATCCAGTTTATACCGATATTGGTTTTCTTTCTTGCCAACTTCGCCCGAAAAATAATTTGGTTTCGTTTTAGGTTATGGTGACTTGCATTTAATAATTTATGGTTAAATCGATGTATATCATCATACTCCTTAATACCTCATCCTTTCATGTGAAAACGAAAGAAGAAAAGAAAAGAAATGGTTTGTCACCATAATGTAGATTGAAAATCAGTAATTTATAGCTACTAAAAGTAGTAGAGATCCAATTTATACGCGTTCATCTCATAACTCCAGGAATGAAATGTTTGTTTACCGGACTTGATAATAATGGATAGTCGATTTGGTATTCATCGTTCCAAAAAACCTGCTTAAATCCATGAATTCCATTCGTATGTTTCGGTAATTCCAAAAGGTAAAATATGTAAAACAATAAATATTCTATATACATTTGGCTGTTAGCTTAGTATTTCGTTCATCGTGTGAATCACTATCGTGTGTATCGCTTAAGGTGCCGTGCCGGTTATCGTTTCGTTCCCTCTATGCTCATTCTTGTTCAATATAATATAATGTGTTTGTAGTTGTCAGGTAAACCTGCCATATTTGTTGTTTGTAATGAACGTATCTCTAAGCAAGGCGCCGGAGGGGATCGTGATGCCCCTCACTAAGATAAAGTTTTACTTATAGGGAATTATTTTCTAAGCTTCATTAGGATGTTTGAGCAGTCATTGTATTACCACCCTTTTGAAAAGGGCCCCAACAACAGGTACACGGCGTATACAATGAACGTGCTTTATATTTTACTTAGCAAAAAAAAAGAAATTATTTATGCTTTCTGTTTCTTTTGGATGATAAAGCAGTCGTTGTATTACCACCCTTTTAAAAAAGGGCCCCAACAACAGGTACACGGCGTATACAATGAACATGCTTTATTTTTTATTTTTTTGAAGATTATTATTTATGCTTTGTGCTTATTATTGATGTTAAAACAGTCATTGTATTACCACCCTTTTCAAAAAGGGTCCCAACAACAGGTACACGGCGTATACAATGAACATGTTTTGCA
The DNA here is from genome assembly GCF_026914265.1 of Mya arenaria. NCBI lineage: Eukaryota > Metazoa > Mollusca > Bivalvia > Myida > Myidae > Mya > Mya arenaria. The sequence goes on along the minus strand of NC_069133.1, from coordinate 66,658,407 downwards.
TATGTTGTTTAATAATTGCTGTGCTATTTAGACCCTATTTCTTATAGAACCTTTTGTTTTGTGTGGTATTAAATTTTGTTTAGGTAGTTTATTCCCGACAGGTATGCAAACACTGCTTCCCTTACCTTCTCTGTTATATCAGGTTCGGGAAACAGCAGATGATACCTGTCGATGACTGACATATTTAGTTTCAGAAGTTCTATTTTCAGGCTTTCTCGTTGTTCCATATAAGTTGGGCATTTAAAGAAAATGTGATGGAATGTTTCTTTGTCTCCACATTGGATACAGCAGTCAGTATTTGTATAATTTTCAGCAGCTAGCATACTGGTTCCTAAACGAAGTCGTGTGTATACTTTATCTTTTAGTGTATTAGTACTATATGTTTTGATTGTAGTGTTAATTTCCCCATACTCAAAATTGTGCTCAAGTTTATATACTTCAAAGTCTCTTACAAATTTGTTTTTTGTTAGTTTCTTTATCCAGCTGTATGCTTCAGGGACGCTTAATTTGATGTTTGTTCGTGAACCTTGCCTTGATGCTTGTTTTGCAATTTTATCAGCCATTTCATTTCCTAAGATACCTATGTGACTAGGAATCCAGACAAATGTTATTGACACTCCTAGATCATGAAGCAGTGTAGTATTATTAAGTATTTGCTGTAAAATTTCTGGTCGTGACCTAGAAAAGCTTGTTTTCATTGACATGAGTGCACTTAAAGAGTCTGATAGTATTGTTACTTTGTTGTGTATATTGTTTGCTTCTGCTTGCTGGAGCAGCAGTTTTAGTGCAAGGTCAATTGCCGCCAGTTCACAAGAATAAATAGAAAGCCTGAAGTCAAATTTTAACCCACATTCAAAAAGGGGTGTCATATTTTGAGATAAGCCTACTATCCCGGCCCCAGCCAAATGGAGGTGCGGGTCTTTGCTTCCATCCGTGAAGACCTGCCATGAGTTGTAATATTTGCTATTGATGTGTTCATTTACTATTTGGCGGTTAATGTTAGGGTCCTTTTTCTTGTCTATAACTTTTGTTAAGCATAAGTCTATATTGAGTTCTTGTTTATTGATTAGGTTTAAGAAATAGGGTTGTGCTATTTTATTTTTTGTGAGAGAACATGCTTCCACTAATGGTAGTACTGTCTGGCTGTATGGCACTTTAAAGAGTTTTAATTTGTTGGCTTTGTGTTCAAAGATTGGGTCTCTGTTACATTTGTTGTTGATTGGTAGATCATCTTGACGTGAGGATCTAACCCAATATTTTAACATATTTATTTCTCTTTGGTAGTTCAGTGGAAGTTCACCACATTCTGCTTGTAGTGCTATTGTACGTGTACTTCGATAAGCACCTGTTATTATCCTTAATGCCTTATTTTGTATAATTTGTAGTTTCTTTAGTTTGTCATTTGAAGCAGAGTTATAAACTATACTTCCATAGTCTAGTTTTGATTTGATAAGTGATTGATATATTGTATATAAACATTTTTTGTCTGTACCCCATTCCTTTCCTTTGATAGTTCTAAGGAGGTTAAGGTCCTTTTCGCATCGGGCAATGAGTGAGTTTATGTGTAAGTCCCATTTTAGGTATTTATCGAATGTTAATCCTAAGAATATAGCTTTTTCGTTGTATGTTAATTTTTGATTACATAGTTTTAGCTTTGGGAAGTTTGGAGAGCTTTCCGGTGGTTTCACTCTTTGTTTGTGTACTATGAGTACTTGAGTTTTATTTGGGTTTATTTTGAATCCGAAGTTTTCACTCCATGTCTCTATGTTATTTAGAGTATGTTGGATGTTTTTAACTGCTATTTCAGGTTTTTTAGAAACTGTCCATATCGCTGCATCATCTACAAACTGAGATAGGTCGCTATGGTAGGCAGGGTTTTGGATTTCTGAGTTACTTTTTTCGATTGAGTCTCTTAGTGTATTCATGAAAAGTGAGAATATGATTGGTGATAAGACACTACCCTGTGGGCAGCCATTGGCTGTTTCTATGGTTTCTGAGTATTCTCCTTTTAGTAATACTTTTATTTTCCTGGATTTGATAAATGCATTAATCCAATTGAGCATTTTACCTCTTATTCCTATTTTATGTAGGTATGTTAGAGCTCCTTGACCCCATAGTTTGTCAAATGCTGAGCTGAGGTCCAAATACTGCCACTAGGTATTTGTTGTCAAGTTGTGCCCTTTTACAATCATGTTCCAGTCTAACTAGATTGTCCTCACATGAATGATTGGCTCTGCAACCTGATTGGAATTTTGATATCAGTTTGTTTGTTTCAAGGAAGTTACATAATCTAGGTTTTATCATTTTTTGCATTAATTTAGTGAAAGTTGATGTAAGTGAGATTGGCCGGTATGATGCGGGATCATATTTAGGTTTATTTGGTTTCAGGAGAGGGATTATTACAGCTTCACTCCATGAGTCTGGTGTTGAACCAGATTTCCAAGATTGGTTGAAGAGGCTTAGAAGTGTTTGCTTTGCAGATGTTGGTAATTTTTTAAGAATTTCATAGTGTATGCCATCTTCACCAGGTGCGCCACTTTTACAATTAGCTAGTGCCCTGTTGAGTTCAACCATACTGAAATCTGCATTATACTCAATATCTTCCCTACGAGTTTCTGTGTTAATTACATCACTTATAATTGTATTGGTCCTGTTTTTTAATTCAATGAAGTCTTGTGTATATTCATTATCGCTACTGATCTTTTCATAATGTTTTACTAATATATCTGCCTTATCTTTGGGATTGTGTATTACCTTGTCGCCTATTTTAAATGGTGGTTCATCGGGCAATGGAATTCCTTTTACTTTTCTGACAAAGTCCCAAAGTTCCTTAGAGTTTGTTTTGTGAGTTATTTTCGAGCAGAAATTTTGCCATCCTTGCTTTTTTGCATTTTGTATTGTGTCCTTAGCTTTTAGCCTAGCCATTAGCCAGTTTTCATGTTTAATAGAAGTTGGGTCTTTTTTATAAATTTTCCTACATTTTTCTCTTAATTTTATAGCATTGTCGCATTTAGTGTCCCACCATGGGACAATTTTCTTTACTCTTTTAATTTTTGGTTTAGATTTTGGTAAGGTTCTATCGAGAATTTTCGTAAGTTTCTCATAATAATGATTGAAATTATATTGAATATCATTTTCAGTTATATCATAGTTTAGTTCGGTATGACAGAGTTGTTGGAATTTGTTCCATGATTCAGTTGAGGCTTTTTCTGTTTTCCATTTTTTTGTAATATTGATTGTTGTTTTATTTGTGGAATATTCAATTAGATGGTCACTACCAAAAGTGTTGTTTATTACATAGAATTCACTAGAGGAGTGGAGATGTGATGAGATGAGTGATAAGTCAATAGCACTGTCTGATTCGTTTTGTTTTTCGGATACTCTCGTTATTTGTCCATCATTTAAGAAATTTAGATTATTGTCATTTAGGAATGTAAGCAAGTCATCGGCCTCGCCGTCATACCGGAAGTCTCCTGCGGGGTTCCAGCAGATGTGTTTTAAGTTAAAGTCTCCTACAATTAGGGTGTTTCGTCCTAAGTTTTTGAATATGTGTTGATATGTATTTATGTTATTATATTTAGTTTTAGGAACATATACATTATATATTGTGATGGGGTCTTTTTTACCATATATCTGCACAGAGCAGACTTCTATGTCTGATTTGTGAGTTATCATGTTCTCTGCAAAGGGAAGACCCACTCTTACATAGATGCATACTCCACCTCCTTTACTACTTTTATCAGACTTCCTAATTTTGTTGATAGGTTGTTGGTAACCCCTCAATTTGAAGGTTTTGTCCTTTTCTGTATAATGTGTTTCCTGTAAACAAATAACATCAATTTGGTTTGTTGAATTGTTTAGGTAATTTTGGAGTTCATTAATTTTATGTGAGTTGTCGGTTTTCATTCCCCGAACATTCCATGACAAGACGGCGAGACCATTGTTTGTATCAATGTTTTTAGTATTATTTAATGTCGCCGCCATATTGAAGTTTTTATTTTATCCTAATGATTGTTTTTATCCCGTTACATAAACCTAAACATGTCGGAAGGGGCGGGGCACAGGGCCTCCATTGAAAGCTCTGGGAGGGCCATACCATAAAAAGGGAGGAGGTGCACACATTCCGAAGGAGCCCGCCATGTGAAATTGGGGGAATAACCTGCGAAAGTTATAACAACACATTTATAGGAATGTGTCGGCTGCGGATCAAACGGTACAATTTGTGACGTCAGAGCACGAGCGGTCATAAGATCAAAGGCACGTGGCTATGGTTTGTATTTAAACTGGTCGGTCGGATACCGTATGATACCATTTGATTGTCAGGATTTTGTCTAGGCTGGTAAGAAAATACCATACGATCAAAAACATGTAATAATCAATAATCGTCGTCTGGGAATCTTAAAACAATGACCGAAATGTTTGAATTCACTTCGAATATGAATGAAACTTTGATTGTTACGAAAATAATGATAAATTATAGATAATAAAATAAGATACATAAAATAAATCCATATCCGCGTTTACTTGTTCTATTATTAACCTTCTTCCACATAAGAGAGCTCAGTTGACAAGAAAATCGGCGATTTCCTTCAAGCAAATTAACAAATTATTATATTTTTCGTTTTACGGGAGCGCCGTACCTAAATATTGCAAATCCAAAAAAGAAAAAGATTCAAATTCTTAACTTTATTTTTATTTTTTCCGCCGCCTGTTTCTTCGATCTCCGATAGAAAACAAAATTAGTGTTATTTAACCTAACGCTAATTTCACAACAACAAATAATTATAGCGGGAGCAGGACTTTTCAATCCCAAGATTTTTCAACCCCTTCTCAAAACGAAGACTTTTCAACCCTTAGACTTTTCAACCCCTATTTCAAAGACTTTTCAACCCCTACCTGTTTGGACTTTTCAACCCCTATATCAAAGACTTTTCAACCCCTAGTTGACATATTTTAATAGCAATATTGAAGACTTTTCAACCCCTATATCAAAGACTTTTCAACCCCTATTATTTTTTGTCAGCCAGGTGTTGTCTTTATTATTTTATTTGTTTTTGGCAAGAAACTTAACAAATTTCACAAATTGTTTTTGAAATACAATTAAAGATTTGTTAGTGTTATTTGTTACTCTTTACTACAAAGTATTGGATAAAATTTAGACAAAGGCGTTGCATTGATTTACTAATCACTTGTTTGATGAAGGCAAATAATACCTTTGATTAAATATATGATTTTTTTAAACAGTGGATTTGCTTAACTAGAATATATATTACTCAAAATGTGCTCTAGCTGGCATCTAGCCATTAGTTGCAATACCTCACATGATGATGTGAGTATAAATTTAAATACCAGAATTGAAAAATTGCAAAAGAAAATAAATGCAAAGAAGGATTTACGGAGCAATCTCCATTTGCTTGTAGAACACCCATAAAAACCTCTACTTGAAAATTTGTTAAACTTTTATTACTTTTAAAAAAGGTCAGCGGTCGAAACATTTTGTTGTAGTACCATATTGCTATTTCAGTACAGTTCAATTTTAGTTGCTGATAATGAAATCAATAAAGTATTATCTAATAACTCTGAGCACTGGGGGGTAGGGTAAATAAATTAAATTATTTTTGTTCACTTTTTTAAATCCGAAAATCATACACAAAATTTAACAAGCTGCTCATAGTTTAAAATGATGGCCATCAGGGTATTACAACCTTAATTTGAACTGTCATTTTCAAGTCACTATAACCTAAATAAAAAGGTGTCATGAAGCCCCTTAATCCCTTAAGAATTTATGACCATGTCACACTTGCTGCCCATTAATGGATGTGCGACCTTCATCCAATTCTTTAATTGCATAAAACAATACAATGCTTATAGCATTTTTTTACATATATATAAGCCAATTTAAGCTGCACTCTCACAGTTATACCATTTTCACAACTTTTTTTAATTTTTGTTTTGGAAAGAGCAAATTTTTGCGTAAATATCTACAAACCAATAATAAAAGATTGCTGACAAAAGATCAGATCGCAGATTTACAAATTTCCGTTCGAAAATTAATGTTTTATGGCATAAGCCGTTACTAACGGTTTAAGAAAAATGCATAAAATATCAATTTTGGATCTATTTTTTTGTCAGCAGTCTTGTATCACTAGTTGCCATCGATTTTCGCTAAAATTGGCTCGTTCCAAGGCAAAAAATAAATTAGTTGTCAAAACGTTCAATATGTGAGAGTGCAGCTTTATTAATAGAATGTTTTTTTTTAATCTGAGAAAAAAACATTAATACAATCTTATGTCACACTGGTTTATGTTTGTAACATTGTATCAACACATTTTAAAAGCAGTGATAAAACCCCTTTTATTCTTCCGGCCATAATGTTGTTTATTCACTGTTTAAAAAACTGTTTCATCTAGGCTTGAATCTAAGCTTTATATAATTATTATTCTATGTTATTCTATTTGTAATTTGAAAGCATTTGAAACTCAATATATACTTTTGTATTCCTGCTAAATATAGATATTTTGAAAAATTGTGAAGAATTTTATTTGAAGTTCAACACATTTAGGTGTATTTTTTTATTGATAAAAATATGTTTTAAAAAATGTTTATTAATTCTATGTATTTTGGACAAACTAAAAGAAAAAAATAAATATTCTGTTTCAATTAATTGTGGGAGCAGTACCATGCACGTGATATAATGTGTGAGGACTTCCTCAGGGAGATAGAATATTTATTGCTAAGCGACGAAACAGCTTTTAATGAACAGTCATTCTTTTTTATATTTATTTCCATGTATTATTTTATGAATTATTGTATGAGCATGTGTTCTTATGTATATTTTATATGTATTTCATATTTGTTAGGTATTTTCTTTGAAATAATTGTTGCATTTTTATTCTAACTATATTCTTGATTTTTAAAAAAAAATCAAAATAAATTGCTTATTGTTGTAGGTAGTATATAAAAAGGTGAGAATTTAAGGGGTTGAAAAGTCTTCGTTTATTAGGAGTTGAAAAGTCTTTGTTTTGAGGGGGGTTGAAAAGTCTTAGCACTTTTAGGGGTTGAAATAACAAAGGGGTTGAAAAGTCTTGGGGTTGAAAAGTATGACAGCCATTATAGCGCACAGTTTCCAAGATGGCGGAAGCCGGCGATTATTGCTTATAAAGTTAACTGAAATATGTTTCATTGTTTTGTGATATCACATGCATAATATATGCCATGATGAAAATAAAACTTGAAACTTGGATAATATCACCATCTAAGCGCTTGTAAGGAATATGGCTGCCTTTAACGAAATTTTAAAGTGGATTTAGTTTGAAGACTGATACTAGCGATGCCAAGTCAATACATCGATCCGAGATGCCAAGATATGCTCCGCCCCCTTAGATATTGCTACTATGCGCCCCAAGCGTAAATTCAAAATGGCGGCTCACGCGCTGCTACGATAGCATCAGAATCCGATTCTCTCGCGAAGATTTCGGACAATATATCAGTTAAATATTTACCAGATCAAGCCAAATTATCGGGAAAGGTGTAAGAAAAGGGATTAAATTACTTTCTACAAGGTTATATTCATGACATTAAAGTTTTGGAAGAGGAAATATCTGCCATGTTACCGCGAGATGCTGGCCTTCAATGAGAAAAAACGACAAGCATCATATGTTAAGTGTCGATGTGGAGAGGGATTCCATACGATATAGGTATTGCTCATGAAAACCAGGCTATGTGAATTTCCAATTGTATTTAACAAATGTTATTATACTAGTAGTTTTATTCTTAAATATACATTGTGAATTATAAGCAATTTTGGATCGCCATGTCTTTTACATTTCATGCCGTAATACGGAATGCGAAAAAAATATTTTCAAGTCGTCGAGTAGAGAAAGAAGTAAGATACTGTATGTTGTATTTCAATTTATTGGTTTTCATATTTCTAGTTACTGCCTCGTTTTAGACATTTAACATCTGGAAAGTCAAATGATACTTCATGGGTCAGTGTAGGATAAACACATGCCAATTTCACAGCATGATATCATGCTTTTGTTTTGAAAACTTGTCAACAATCTCTGTTTTCCTTTTTTTATATAGATTGAGCGGTCATTGTTCACACGTGGTTGGCTTAATCAAGTCACTTCAGGAACTCAAGTTGCACAACTTCACCCATGTTCCTGATCAACAAAGTTACACAAGTATTCCCCAACAATGGAATGTGCCCAAGGGATCAAAGATCAAGCCAGTTCCAGTGAACCAAGTCATAGTAGCACAGTCAGAAAAGGAAACCTGTCCTTTGCCAGATAGATACACAGACCGAGTTTACAAATTTTAAATCTAATTAAATAAATGAACTACAAACACACAATTCACTTTACAATGCTTTATTCCAAACATGAATAAACTAACAGTTATTCAATTATATCAAAGAAGCAGAAATAAAATCATATGATTCCTGTATAATATTTAAACAAATTTTAACTATTGCTTCTATGAGCAGAACTATATCGACATTTACAGTTTGTTTAAATTCCCACCAGTTGCTTTAAAATCTGAATTTCACAACACTTTGATGAAAGTGCAGACTGTTATTCTTCAACTTGGACTTCTTTTTGTGACAACTGTTCTTTTAGGGAAGCATTTTGAGCGGTAAGTGCAAGCATCCAAAGGTGACGTCCCTGAAAATAAATGCATAATAAATTTTACATTTAAGACGAGATGTTTAAAACTGACTCCTACCATTTCTCAAGAGTGTGGGAATACCTCTGTTTGAAATGCAGCACCTATTGATTTACCGAAAGAGTTCACACCGTTAAATACCACACAACCTGTGAAGACCCAAGTAAAACAGAAATGACAACAAGATCATAGGCATTGTTAGAGTGTTGGTTTCACTTACATGGACATTCGGTCTGTGTTTCTACTCCTGGTACAGTGTCTGCAGGATCCTGGACCAGCTTTTCTCTGAAAGAAATTATTATTATGTTGATATATTTATATGCAAATTTACACATAAAAAAAACTGTGTAATTTCCGTGTAATAATGTTTTCTTCAGTTCTTTTGAGTGTTCTTTTCTGTAACATACAAAATACTTGTATTAAAATATATGTAACTATAATGCTGTTGTTTTGTATTGAAAAAGGAACAGTGGCATTTTAAAAATGAGTAGAAGTCTACAAATAATACAGTCTCAGTTTTGCAATTTATCCTACATGGTACATGTTATTCAAGTCTTCGCGCACTCCATAAAGATAAATAAAACTCTAACGCACAGGCATGTGATATCTTGTATTAAATGCATACACTTGCATTTTGTGTATAAATGCTGCCATAAGTTTCCTTTCCAAGTGACCGCTTTGTGAGGAGTTTTCTTGAAGATGTTATTCTCCAGCCATCAGCTGATGGTGGGTCAGGATACACTTTAGATGGTCCATTTCCTCCATGAAAGTGCTTAAATATGCATAATAGTAAAATATAATTAGTGTGACAAGACTCCACAATGCCAGTCAGTAACATATTATACAATAAAACAGTAGTTTAAACTTGACACATTCATAACCTGATGGAAACTGTCAACTAGCATGATCTCCATATGGAGGTCAATATTTAGGACACAAGAAAGTAAACAAAATAAACATTTGGCATGATTTGCAGAATTCAGAATTATAATTGAATCGAGCAGACATCTTCGTGCTTGTTTATCCTGTTGACATTCAGTTTCGCTTGTGGCCGTCCACAGGCTTTAATCCAGCATTTGCCCTTCTCAATATCGGATTATAGGTCGGAAATCGTTTAAATCGGCCTCCATTTAGTCCCTCCGGATACCTTAATCTGCATAACATATTCCCCATCCGCATCGTTTAACCATTTTCACAAATCAGTCTTAAAACTTCAATAAAATATCCGGTTGTAAACAGTTATCGCTGCTGTGTTTGTGGGTAAAGATGGCGGACGGGACTCGGTGAATAATTTGCAGCTTTCTCATTGGTCAATAATGATTAGTTTGATTGACAGGTCGGATCGATGTATTGTAGTAATCTCCCCTTATGAATCTCATGAATATTAATTTTTCACGGAAGGCGACCCAATACTGGTACCGATTTTATACACCCTTAAAAACACATATATCAACATTTGCGGAGAACCATGTGGCTATTTATAGTTAATTAGATGATGAAATATTCTGGAAACCAGTCAGAGTTCACTGAAAACGTGGTTTTTCTAAAAGAAAAACGAAAGTGAAAATTTGATTAAACGTTTTTTTTCATGTTTTCAGGCAAGTACAAAGGATTATTTGGTTTGTTTTTAAGCATGGGATGAATCTCTCATAGTTTTTTTTTTATCACTTTTGATACGAAAACAACTGGACTATGAACGTTCTTAGACCATTTATAGACTTCGCCAAAATGTAAACACAAATCCAAAATGGCTGCCGCAAAGTGAAACGACAGTTTTCACTTAGTCAGATGCTTGATGATTAATGCATGGAACAGTTGCTGACAGCTTCAAACTGCAAGTACACCCTGTGTAAATAGGTGTTAACATTCAGAATGAATACATTTTATGTCTATTCTTTAAATAATTGTAAAATAAACAATGTTTTTTCACAAAGTTTGTGTTTGTCCCCAGTTTCATACCGTTTCCTTCTCAAATATGTTTACAGTATGTAATAAAGAAGTGTTTATATAAAATAAAGCCCGAGAAAAATGCCAGATTTAGGTTACATAAGTAGTTTTCTAACTGAAACGTTGTTTTTGTGTAATAAGAAAAGATAAGATAAATTTTATTCCAATCATGGGTCATGTTATTTGAAATATAAATCACAGATTACATAATGTAGAAAATAAATTGATACAGTAAGGCAACACATTTAGTGAATGCAAATAAGGCTTCATTTTGATTTTTTTTTTAAACACAAAAAACATAAGCTTATTTGGAAAATTAATAAGCATGTTTCCCATTTCCTTTTTATGCCTTAAAGTAATGTAAATGTACTATTTAAATCCCGAGTTGATGTTTATATGTGATTATAACTTACAAATGGGAATCATGTTTATAATCAACCACAAATTAGTATTTATAAAACATTTAACAGGAGACAACAGCAAAAAGAAGGAATTCACTCATAAATTGACAATCATTATTATATATATTATAATATTAATATAATAATTGGTTTGATCAATATACCATTATTAAATAGCAGTGTAATAAATAAAAAACTGTAATTGCAATTAATGTACAACTCGTTTCAGTTTGTAACGAAACTGTTTATTTATTTTAGTTTGTTTATTTGCTGTGTTTTATTCAGTTTATATGTTTGCATGTAGTAAAAAAGCCTTTTGGGCAGTTCTACATGCCTTACAATGAAAATAAAAACTTGGGTCAGGATTTCGTGACTTTTCAGTTAGTGCATTTTAATGGCGGTGAAGGGTGGGTGCATACAAATTGCTATATCTTCACTTTGAAATGAGATATTAGAATAATTCTTGCATTTTTATTCTCACAAAATATGTATATTCACAGAAATGTAAGGTTTTTGCATGTCAAATTATTTTAAAAAAGTCATGTTGCAATGCTACTGATACTGTTGTTAATGAAATCGTGGCGTTTTTTTGTGACATTGGAATGGATTTGTTTTTCTTTACATCGAAGCATAAAATCACTTAAATATTTCTGTGTGTAGACCTGTTTGCTGTACAGTTTCTGACTACAGAAAAAGACGAGAATGTGACATTGGATTTGGCTTGTTTGTCTAAAGACAATAAAGTTATACCAACATATTGCATACCATTTTAAAGGGCATTGACTCCTTTTTTCATGTCACCTATTTTAAAATGGATTGTTTGTATTTTGATTAAGAAACTTAAAAAAAACTGGACTCGACCGTGAAATCTGGATAGTTTGAGTTACATACCTTGTTTGTTTCTTGTATATCAGACATTAAATTTCCTCAGATGTGTTGTTTATCTCATTATACATACCCAAAATGATATTAATCAACATTTTAGACACAAACAATGAGCCAGATGTCTTTGGTTTTGCCAGTGCAAGTTTCAATGACTTAAAAACACTACAAAAGTGTAGAAGCACATATTAAAATCATGCACATATATATACAAAATTGATTTAATTATCATCATGTAAAAATGACAACTTGTTTTGCCTTTATAATACAGACTATTGTTGCATCATTTAATCGATTATCAGTTTTTTGCAAATACTTAGGTCCTGAGTGAGAATTGTTTATATGTTAAATCTGCGTTAGGAAGTCTGGAATTTTTTCACTAAACGTTTTTTTTTCTTCATATATATCCAATATGGCTGCCGCTGTTTCTGCTACAGCAGGGATGGCCATTTCTTGGTCACCGGCCAAATGTCAGGTCGAAAGTTGGCTGTTTTCTGGCCGTTTCTTGGCCAAATATGGGCCGCTCTTTTTAGACATCAGCCAGAAAACGACCCGGCCAATTTTCAGCCAGTTTATGGCTAAATCCATGGAAATTGCTGGGAGATGGCATTCTTGTTTAGGTTTTCATTGAGACAAGCGGTTAGCCACATTTTTAGTTTTCTATAATTATTTTAATAACTTTGGATTTTTGGCGAAATGTTTCATTCCTCAGAATTCTACCAAAAACAATTAGTTTTCATAAAACCCGAATCTAGCGATGAGCCATTTTTTTTTTTCCTTTTAAATCAATATTATAAGAAAGATCTTTCAAAACAAGAGGCCCAAGAGGGCCTAAGCTCTACTGGCATGGCTCCTGTGGTCATTTTCAATCCAGAGCATGTATGTATGGGTAATAGGCAACTGAAACACGTTTTGTGCTTGGGTTAGCCAAAAATGTTGCACGTTCAACTTCTGAGGACAGAAAGTGTTGTAAGTAGATTAGTTGCCTGAGCTATTTTAATATGTGCCAAGTAAAGGTCATCTGAAGGAGAAAAGAATTGCTTTCAAAACTGTACTTATTGTCAAAATTTCATTTCAGTCGCTTTAAAAATAAACAAGAGCTGTCGTAAGACAGCACCCTCAATTTCACCGCTTTGACTTAAAAGTGAATATAATAATGATGTATGTGCCTGTCAAAAGCATAAAAAAATCAAATTAAAAGGTAAACAGTGACCATAACTATTGGGGGCCCAAAACATAATAACATTAAAGGTCTCTATAAACTCTATATACTATATACCCTAAAACTTTAACCTAAGTTCCTAAGTCAATCAGGGACCATAACTTGTATTAAGGGTAGTATGGAGTTATGTAACCTCATTGTGTGATGGTCCTAAACAACTGTGTGAAATGAATAGAAGGGAGGGTATTGGATTTATAATAGAAAATCCCAACATGCCCTAAAAGTTAAACTGGATTCTGACGCTGGGGCGAGTAGTAGAGCCCTCCTTTTTTTCAAATTGTCTAGCTAAAAAAGTTGGTCAAAAGGTCAAAGTCAAGGTCATCTGCTGACAACATTGATGCTTGTTTGCAAAACTGTTCACATGGTCATAATTTCATTGCTGAAGCTTTAAAAAAAGTAGGTCAAAAGGGATGTCCCCAGTGGCATAATTTCAACTGGTTTTCTAGATGGTCATCATATGAAGCTCCACAATAAATATGAAAGATATGAGCCTTGTGGTTTGAAACAAGATTCACAAGCAATTTTGTTTAGATGGATTCACAAACGACACTTTGGCCAATAGAGATAAAAATGGCCTTATGGCCTTTCAACAAGAAAGACACAAAACAAACTGCACAACCAAAAAGCAAGTTGTCCCCCGTCTCATCCTAAACTTGACTTTACTTGTAAACTTTGCTAAAATAGACTAAGCTCATGTAGACTTGACTAAAAATAGTCTGAAAATAGCATCTTTTTATAATGTAGGCATGCATCATCAGGGTGGATCTGGCTGGTTTTCGAATGGAACAAAGCTCTGATGGATATCTAAATACTGTACAAGTTTCATCGAGATTCAATTAAAACTGAAGACTGTAACGTGTTTAAAAGCAATTAATGCACAAATATCTGCAAACTGGAGATTTATTACTGCTTATGAAAGAACAGATGAACATTTTCATATTTCCCTTTGAAAATTAATGTTTTTATTAGCTTAAAGCGTTACTTACAGTTTAAGAAAAGGCATAAAACATCAATTTTTTTTAGTGAATATGAAATTCTGCACATTGATTTTTTGTCAGCAGTCTTATATCACTCAGGTTTCCATGCATTTCACAAAAAACTGGCTCCCTCCAAGAAAAAATAACGCTGTTCATACCTTCCTTGGATTGTTTGGTAGCCGGTTGCGTGAGCCATGCAGATTCTGATGAGATAATGTGAACCAGCATTATATTCACACTTCATCACACAAATGACTTGCTCACCTCAAACTGAAGCCTGAGTGCATTCGCAGTATATGGTATGAAAAACTATGAGATGATTGAGTCCGAAATAATGATTGATAAAAAGGTGTGAAATACCAAATCGGGACCGTCTTGTGAACTTTGGATTAGCGATTACTTCAGACTAGCAGTTTTGGATTAAAAATTTAGTTAAACAAAGAAGGACCCACAATTCATAATAGCGATAATTTCAGATACGTGATGCTTGGTGTTAAACTGTTATTTCAGCACAGGTGTTTTTATTGCAGAATGACATAAAAGAAGGAGAGGTGTTTATGAAGGTTATGGATGTAATAAAGGCGGCAGTGGCCAACAATTGTAGAAAAGTTCAGGAAGGGGTTAGTATTTTGTTAAATAAAAAGCTAAATTACCTAGTGTAACCTAGTGTATGGGGGATGCATGTGTGTCTGCGTGGGTGTGTGCTTAGGCCGGGAGACAGGTGAGTGTGTGTGAACCCCACATATCAAGATTAGCTTGGTACATTTCAATCATATAAAGACAGGAACATTAACTCTTCATGAAGTCACATTTTAGTTGAAACCTTTAAGTTAAAACCTTTGTTAATGACGACTAAGAAAGTACTATCTGTGTTTTGTGATTAGATATTGGTACTGTATCCACTGTTGACCCTATTTATTAGAAATGAGTGTTTTTGCTAATGCGGAATGGAAGGGTGGCCCGCCCTGCCCATTTTTGACCCCGCCCGGCTGCCCCTTATTTCCCGATTATCGTATTTTCCCCCGCCCTCTTGCGCTCATCTGGCCATTCAGATTGTTCTTTACCACAAAGTTGCTCCCTCAAAACATTTCATTGGTCAATGTTGCTGTCTCCTAATCTGTCACAGATCAGCCTGTGATAAGGCACACGACCCGTCATCACCGAGGTCGGATTAACGGTAATTCCTGCTAATCAGGGTGCTAATTGTTGTTCATTATGACACATTATTCGTGGACCCCGTTGTCTGTGACACGAACGTTGTACCCCTTAATGTCCATCTTTGAGGGGGATGTTGTTACAAATTAATTAATTGACGCACACAATGCAAATTCTTTGATCTTGAAAAGGAACTTGCTAAGATAAAAAGGACCAATCATACTTTGGCCAAAAATGTGCTAAAAGTCGACAGGTAGAATGTTTCTTTATTTCTTAAGTAAAGTGTGTTTTTTGCTTCGTTTTTTTTATTGCAAAAATTTGTTTCACAATTGTTGTGAAAATAAATAAGTTTTAACTAATGCTCCCTTTATGAATTCATAAAGTTACAAAATTAACTACTTACAATGGTACCAGGGCGGATGACATAAAATGGGTTCTCCTCCCCCCCACCCACCCCAAAAAATGTAAGCAATTTGTAGTCTGAGATGTTGCATTTTGAATGTATAAAATTACTTTTTATCTTATTTCTCTGATATAGAAGAAGTAAATTTGAATGATGTGAGGGGCGTTGCCTGGTGGGCCTCCCCCTCTAGTGCCGCCAGTGGGTACAATGGGCAACTTGTTTTTAAGTATTGGTTCTATCCTGTCAATCTAAAGTAACTGCTTGTTATTGTTTATTCAGTACATGTACATTAGAAGATGCGATAAACTTCTTTTTCACTATTTTAAAGCTCATTTAATTATATACCATATATGCACTTTTGATACTGTCCTTATAACCAAGTCTTGAGTACTGCTACTAAAGAAGACTAGTTCAGTCGCTGGTTGGAAATAACAAATATAAACATTTGTTTCCTTTAAGAAACATGATTGTACTTATATTTAATTAATACTGGTCAAAAGCATATTTTTGATTCATTGTCTCATGTTCTGTTTATGCAGTCTCAAATGACTACAACTTAAGAAACGTATCTTAATGGTATATTGTACTTTTTAAAAAAACCCATAGTTGATATGTTTCCATAGCAACCTTTTAAAATTGAAATGAAATGACTGAAAGATACATAAATGTGGAATGTTTATTTATCAATCATGCTCCCATTCAGTAATATTGTAATATCAATTTCATAGTGGACTATTGTTTTGTGATCCTTTAAACAGGGTATCAGGTCTGTGCCATTAGCATATTGTTAACTGTTCTTCTTTCTATAGCTAAGTATCACTAAAATAACGTAATGTGAATTTTTATTTGCTGAAAATTATATATTATGACATTAAATTAGATAAAGCAGATAAATATTCATAAAATAATGGTAATGTAGTCAATAAAAAACCTGAACATTGGTCAAATTCTTTAACTTTGGTATGAATATCAAATAAAGAAGATTGGTTGCCATGGGAACATGCAGAATAACTTTCTCACAAAAGTTTTTGTTGCTTCATAGTATTTTATTCTTGATCTGAACACTAAAGCTATAAAAAAACAAATGAATGACCATTGACATATTTGCTTGTTTCTCTCCAATAAACAGCTGTTTTTCAATTATATTGTAGCACACGCCATATAACAAATGTTGTCCAAAATAAACAATAACATAAGTTTTCATTTAATTGCGTTCAATATCAATGTGAATCTTCATTTTACCCCAAAAAAATTCAATTGATGGATTTTATTGATGAACACAAATGTGTTTTTATGAAAAACAATAGCATAACCAAAATAAAAGTATAATTTTTAGACAAGAATGTGTCTCCATGGTTACCGTGGAATCAATTTCAATTACTGGTAGCTTAATTAAAACTTTAATATTTCAATATCACTGTCTGAAAGTTTGAATGCCGTAGAACAAGTATTATTTAAATTGTATTCTTTTAAAGTCAATGGGTGATATATTTAACATTCACTCAAAACAACTCAGCAGTGAGAACTGAACTACACTTAAAACATTGCAGCATGGTAAGGTTTATATTACTTGAATGTGTTCATACTGTTTTTTATACGAGGAATACACAATTTCATTATTAACATACGACAAATTATTACGTAAAACAAGAGCTGTCGTAAGACAGCGCGCTCGACTACGCTGCTTTGACTTAGAAGTGAATATAAGTTTGTATTTATATGTCAAACCTAACTAAAATGTTTCGATACATAAGGTGACTTTGATGCTGCCCTCCGACCAGTCTGCCTGATAATTGAGCTAAAAATAAATAATGAATGTCAGGTTATATATCCAAAAAAGACTTGATACGCGAAACATTTTATTATTTGGCTGAAAACACATGCAAAGTAAAATCGCTAACTCCACAAAGTTACAGACCAAACACGTGGAATCCAGACGTACATGTACGCACAAATAGTTTTCTTGTCTTTTGGCAAAGCATGTCCATCAAAAGTGCACGCCAATGTTAACATAAATCTAGAATTCCACTTAATGATTGACCGAAGGTAAATACATGTACCAACCGGTTCCGATTACAACCATTTACATTTAGGTTTTATTTAATGATGAATAAGATAGCGCATCAAGGACGTTTTTGTTACACAGTTTAATTTAACTTCCGGGCCGAACGTGTCCCAATGTCCAGCTAGAATTCCGAGTATTTTCAATGTGTCATGAATACTTTCAATGTAATTGTAACATTTGTTTTTGCATAAGTTGTAGCATAAAAATGAAGCTGTTTGTGATACTATCGTCATAGCTTATAATGTTCAAAGCGTAACAAGTTGAGATTTTCATACCCGATATATAGTATCGCAAAGAAACATTTGTCAGTATGAGGTTATCAATAGCAGGACACCAAGGTTATTTATCATGAAAGTTTATTGTATTTTCAAACAACAGTTAGTGAATAAATTTAAAAAAAAATGTATCTGTCATAACAATAGTTAGGCCCAACACCTAGCATGGCTCCGAACCATTGCATTAGCTAACATTGCAGTCTTCGCCGATCTCTGTAAATTTAAATATAAAAATAAATAAGACATGAAAAAAATCAATTGCGTTTTTATTCATTGTTGAAAAAATAAACTTGTTCATGACGTTATGTAAGTTTAAGAGAGAGGTTCAATTTTGCGGGAAATTTGCAACATGAAGTCCACGTGCTCTTACTTTTTTACAATTGAGTTGTGGTTCCATTAAATATTTATCTTTAATATATTGCAATTGTTGCATGCCATAACTTATCAAATGTAAGGCACACATGTATTCTTGTTATTGGTATGAACTTGTCCCCCCTAGGTATTTGTTGTCTGGTAGCCTCATTGTAACAGTCTTGTTAAATCTCATTGAATTATTTATTTAGTATTTATTATCATTTATGTTATTTTGTGTGTATTTCCTGTGATTACTGACTGTCTTCATGCTATTACTACAGTCGTTTGGATAAAATAAAAAATACAATAAATACTGTTTACTTGCTCCTTGTTGTAGACTTACACATAATGCTAACTCTTTAAGGCATAAGGACACACTTAAAGTCACAGTTTGACAACAACCTTTAAGGTAAATGGCCGTTTCACAATCAAATATTGCGCGCACATTTTTGCCCCTTTTAAGAAATCACCCAGCCCCTTTTTGGGCACATCCTGCCCTTTTCAATTTCTGGCTATAACACTATAAATATATAAAAATTTAGATTTATATCAGAGACATTGTGGGTGAAACATTTCTGCACCAAGTCATCAATAACCAGCGTGCATATTTGTGCACAATGGAAATCCTATGTTGAAGCTCTTCTCTCATATTATAGTTTCTTGACTAAAATCATTGATGATATAGTAAAATTCGAAATAATGATGTTACTGTATTGTTTCAGATCACTAAAGTCGAGGAGGTGTCGGCATTTTGGGAAACACAGCAGGAACAGCAGGCCAGTTACCTGCAGTTTTTGAATGTAATGATGTTTAATTGTAACAGCATTGTTAAAAAATGGAAAATTACCAAGTTCAGTGTTCTAAGAATCTACTAAAACATATACTCAACATAATAAATGAAATCTGAACAAAATTGAAGTAACCCAAGCTTTTGATTACTTGAATAGAACAGTCTCCATATAATTTGTTTAACAATTAATGCCCCCTCGGACAAACACAGGACAATATATTTTATCAATAACTATACACAGAAATCAGCCTTGATGAACCGTTTTCTGCCATTTTGAAAACTGCATCCTTATGTTGCAAAGGAACAGGGAACAGGTTTAACATCATTTCATGTGCGCAGAAAAAAATGTGATTTTCGTTTTTGTTTTTTTTAATACCAAAAAAGTGCCATGATGTCAGGATTATACGGACAATTAAATAAAAATGTCATGAAAATTTTTCACTGACATTGGATGCCTTTGAGGCAGTTTTAAGATTATGACCATTCAAAGTGTGAGGATAGAGTGTGTTATGACCATTATCTTTGACTCTGTGACCTCTTAATCCATAGGAGTCTTCAGCTGGTCACCAAAAATCTAAATGTCATGTTTGAGGGACCGATGACCCCCAAAGTCAAGAGGGGTCATCTACAGGTCAGGCCGGACCTTCATGTCAAGTTTGATGACCATAGGTCCAAGACTTGTTGGGTTTGCTTTCAAGATCACTGACCTTGACCTTTGACCCCTAATATCAATAGGAGTCATCTACTGGTCAGGCCGAACCTGCAAGTCAAGTCTGAGGGCCATGGTTGCAGGTATTTATGAGTTATCACTCGTACCTTTTACCATTCCAGGTCACTGACCTTGACCTTTGGCCAAATGAACCCCCAAAACAATAGGGGTCACCTACTGGTCAGGCCCAACCTCCAAGTCAAGTCTGAGGGCCATGGGTGCAGGCATTGTTGAATTATCACCCGGACATCCTTTTACAATTCAAGGTCACTGTGACCTTGACCTTTTGCCCAATGACCCCTAAAATCAATAGGGGCCATCTACTGGTCAGGCACAACTTCCAAGTCAAGTTTGTGGGCCATGGGTGCAGGCATTGTCGAGTGATCACTTGGACAACCTTTTACCATTCAAGGTCACTGTGACCTTGACCTTTGGCCCAATGACCCCTAAAATCAATAAGGGCCATCTACAGGTCAGGCCCAACCTCCATGTCAAGTATGAGGGCCATGGGTGCAGGCATTGTCGAATTTTCACTCGACAACCTTTTACCATTCAAGGTCACTGTGACCTTGACCTTTGGCCCGATGACCCCCAAAAACGATAGGGGTCATCTACTGGTCAGGCCCAACTTCCATATCAAGTTTGATGATCATAGGTCAAGGCATTGTTGAGTTATCACTCGGATAAGCTTTAAAAGTATTTTACCATTAAAGGTCTCTGTAACCTTGACCTTTGACCTGATGAGCCCTAAAATCAATAGGGGTCATCTACTGGTCAGGCCTTACCTTCATGTCAAGTGTGATGACCAAACATCGAAGAATTGATGAGTTATCACTCAAGCTTTGGTCTACCAACGGACGGATGGACTGACCGACGTGTGCAAAGCAATATACCCCTCTTTTTCAAAGGGGGGCATAAAAAAGGCCTTAGGCCTTACAAAATTTATGTTTCATTCCTAAGAATCCTGCCAAAACAATTAGTTTTCATAAAACCCAAATCTAGCGATGAGCCAAAATTTGTTTTTTCCTTTTAATATAATAAGAAAGATCATTCAAAACAAGAGGCCCAAGAGGGCCTAAGCTCAACTGGCATAGCTCCTGTCGTCATTTTCAATCCAGAGCATGTATGTATGGGTTATAGGCAACTGAAACAAGTTTTGTGTTTGGGTTAGCCAAAAATTTGCACGTTCAACATCTGATGACAGAAAGTGTTGTAAGCAGATTAGTTGCCTGAGGTATTTTAATATGTGCCAAGTAAAGGTCATCTGAAGGAGAAAAAAATTGCTTTCAAAAATATCATTCCAGTCGCTTTAAAAATAAACAAGAGCTGTCGTAAGACAGCACCCTCAATTTCACCGCTTTGACTTAAAAGTGAATACAATAATGATGTATGTGCCTGTCAAAAGCATAAAAAAAATCAAATTATAAAGTAAACAGTGACCATAACTCTCGGGGGCCCAAAATATAATATCATTAAAGGTCTCTATAAACTCTTTATATACTATTGATGGTCCTAAACAACTGTGTGAAGTGAATAGAAGGGAGGGTATTGGATTTATAATAGAAAATCGCAACATGCCCTAAAAGTTAAACTGGATTCCGACGCTGGGGCGAGTAGTAAAGCCCTCCTTTTTCTTCAAATTGTCTAGCTAAAACAGTTGGTCAAAAGGTCAAAGTCAAGGTCATCTGCTGACAACATTGATGCTTGTTTGCAAAACTGTTCACATGGTCATAATTTCATTGCTGAAGCTTTAAAAAGTAGGTCAAAAGGGATGTCCCCAGTGGCATAATTTCAACTGGTTTTCTAGATGGTCATCATATGAAGCTCCACAATAAATATGAAAGATATGAGCCTTGTGGTTTGAAACAAAATTCACAAGCAATTTCGTTTAGATGGATTCACAAACGACTGACACTTTGGCCAATAGAGATAAAAATGGCCTATGGCCTTTCAACAAGAATGAAACAAAACAAACTGCACAACCAAAAAGCAAGTTGTCCCCCGTCTCATCCTAGACTTGACTTTACTTGTAAACTTTGCTTAAATAGACTTAGCTCATGTAGACTTGACTAAAAATAGTCTGAAAATAGCATATTTTAATACTGTAGGCATGCATCATCAGGGTGGATCTGGCTGGTTTTCGAATGGAACAAAGCTCTGATGGATATCTAAATACTGTACAAGTTTCATCGAGATTCATTTAAAACTGAAGACTGTAACGTGTTTAAAAGCAGTTAATGCACAAACGTCAATATCTGCAAACTGGAGACTTATTACTGCTTATGAAAGAACAGATGAATATTTTCATATTTCCCTTTGAAAATTAATGTTTTTAGCTTAAAGCGTTACTTACAGTTTAAGAAAAGGCATAAAAACATCATTTTTTTAGTGAATATGAAATTCTGCGCATTGATTTTTTGTCAGCAGTCTTATATCACTCAGGTTTCCATGCATTTCACAAAAACTGGCTCCCTCAAAAAAAATAACGCTGTTTATACCCTCCCTGGATTGTTTGGTAGCCGGTTGAGTGAGCCATGCAGATTCTGATGAGATTAACATTTTTGAATTATATTAAGATAATGTGAACCAGCATTATATTCACACAAATGACTTGCTCACCTCAAACTGTAGCCTGAGTGCATTCGCCGTATATGGTATGAAAAGCTATGAGATTATTGAGTCCGAAATAATGATTGATAGAAAGGTGTGAAATACCAAATCGGGACCGTCTTTTGAACTTTGGATTAGCGATTACTTCAGACTAGCAGTTTTGGAATAAAAATTTAGTTAAACAAAGAAGGACCAAAAATAGCGATAATTTCAGATACATGATGCTTGGTGTTAAACTGTTATTTCAGCACAGATGTTTTTATTGCAGAATGACATAAAAGAAGGAGAGGTATTCATGAAGGTGATGGATGCTGTGAAGGCGGCAGTGGCGAACAATTGCAGAAAAGTTCAGGAAGGGGTTAGCATTTTGTTAAATAAATTACCTAGTGTAACCTAGTGTATGGGGGGATGCATGTGTGTCTGCGTGGGTGTGTGCTTAGGGCGGGAGACAGGTGAGTGTGTGTGAACCCCACATATCAAGATTAGCTTGGTACATTTCAATCGTATAAAGACAGGAACATTAACTTTTCATGAAGTCACATTTTAGTTAAAACCTTTGTTAAGTTAAAACTTTGTTAATGACGACTAAGAAAGTACACTCTGTACTTTGTGATTAGATATTGGTATTGTATCCACTGTTGAGAATAAAGAATATATTTATATCAGTGACATTGTGGGTGAAACATTTCATCATCAATATTTATGTGAAAACCAAGTCATCAATAACGAGTGTGCATATTTGTTCACAATGGAAATCCTATGTTGTAGCTCTTCTCTCACATTATCGTTGCTTGACTAAAATCCTTGATGATATACTAAAGATTTTTTTTTAATTTGATGATATTTTATTGTGTCAGATCACTGAAGTAAATACGACAAGCGACTTTTGGAGGGAGCAGGAGATAATCCAGAGCCGCTACATGGACTTCTTAAAAGTAATGATGTTTATCAAGTTCAGTCTTCTAAGAATCTACTTAAACATACACTCAACATAATAAATGAAATCTGAAATTGAAGTAGCGATTTACTTTAACTATCTGTGCATTTGTATAAAAATACATGACATACTTAATATAGCAAAGAGCATTATAATGCGTTTGATTTAGATTTTCTCTCTGAATAGAAGAAAACTAAGCTGGTTTAGACCTGGTTGAAACACATGTTCCAAATACCAGAAGAGGTCAAGGTGCGTATATATAACTCTTACTTTGCCTTTAAATACATATTTGAATTGCATAAATAATTTTCATTAACAGTTTCCTCTTTATGTTGACTACAGATTCAAGAGCTGCCAAAGCAGATACATGAGATTCTGCATTGTGAACGGTAAGAAGAACACTAAGATGGTTAAGACATAATTGCTTGATTAAACATATGTTCCACGTTACTGTATTTTAACTGTATTCATATTTAATTGTACTGTAGAGAAAAAAGACGTGGAGTTTATCAATAGCATCCTTTTGTTTCAGTGACAAAAACAAAACGCTCAAGAAAAGGGTCAGGAAGTAGCAGAAAAGAATACAGTGCGTATAAATAACTTCTGCTTTTCCTTTTAATACATATTTAAACTGCATAAATAATTTTCATCTACAGTTTCCTCTTTGCTACAGGTTCCATATCTGTTGAAGCAGTTATATCAGCTTTCGAGTGAAATATGGTTAAAAGAAAACTTAGATAGTTTAGACCTGTTTGGTTGATCATATGTTCCACGTTACTGTATTTTAACTGCATTCATATATAAGTGTCCTGTGATAATCTTGTACCGTACTATGCTGTAAAAAAAGAACTGGAATTTGACAAAAGCATTCTTTTGTTTCCTAAATAAAGATGATTTAATATTAAAGTATTATATCATGAGCGTCATCTATGCGCGTATTCATAACTCCTGCTTTTCCTTTTAATACATATATGTATTTGTTATATCATCACAATGACTATAGTCTTTTAGTGATTGTTTTTAAGCAAGGCTTTAGTAGATTGAGTTGGTTATTAACCATATTCTTTAAAACAAAGATGGTTTAATATTCAAGTATTACATTATGAGCAATATCGCTATCGTCGCGACACATACTGTGCTCGGTTCTTTTCCCCTCAACGCGAATAGAAGAAATGATTCCGACACGAAGATGTGCAACGGTTTAATATGCATGCAACGTTAATGACCATTCTAACAATCACACTGTCTTGTAGATCGATTCGCAACGGTTCAAGTTGCATGTCTTGGTTATTACTTCGCCAATTTTATAACTCCTTGTGAAATCCAGTTGCAGCTACGCAACATTGGTTTTAAGTTACATATATATTGAACTGTTGCGCAAATATTTACAGAATAGCACTTGATTGTTTAAATGGTAATAATAATTATGATTTATTGACATGTACGCGTAGAAATTCACATATTGTCATGTTGATAAGACAAACAACTTAATTTTCACATAATCACACTTTATTACAGTAACCAGTCGTATGATAGTTATTTTTCGATTAGGATATTTGAAACCAATCTTCAATCTAACCTTAACTCTTGCATTTATAATCCATCATGTTGAAAAACAAAACCTTATACAATTTTGCAAATGCAGCAAGGAGAGTTCACGGCGGAAACTTTATCGTTTGGTTACATACAGTAAAACGGAAATGTTTATGTAATATAGTATATGTAGGTATATTAGTTTTTACGATCTAGTATGGGTATGAAGGAACCGAGTGTACGGTACATGCATTGTTGTCTTCGTATAATATGGTAATATAAAGCACCAAGTTATCACCAAAAGGTAGATTACACGAATGGCTCGAATGAAACGCATTTTGCTTTTGGTGTTCATGAGGTAAAATATATTGCGATCTTAAAATAAAATAAAAAAATAAAAGGATTAAATGGAAGAATAGGATTTTAAATGACAGTTATGGTCATTGTCACACATTGTATGCATATAATACGTAATTTCGCTAGTGACCTTGTTGATATTTTCCAGCTTTGTGTGTGCTAATGTTTGATCTGAAAGTGAGAGCGGGATTAAATGTGATATGATCACCGTTTGAAAAATTAGAAAAGACAACTAAATACTAATTTGATGAATTTACAATACTTGTCTAACATTACATTCAGGATTACTTCGTACTTCATATTAACCCGCTGACCGGAAGTGTGCTTTGTACCCATAATAGATTGCGCAGTTAAAAACATCCAATCAGAACCACCTTCCGTTCAGCCCACCAGAAATCACCTCCATTCTTCGGCGACTACAAATCACCACGGAAACTGATATCTATCGAGGGGTTGATTGGACGTGTTCCATGAACAGGTGATCGTCACATTGCCTGGATACAGTAATACATACTTTTTTCATATTTGTTTTAAATATTTTTTTATTTTTTTATCATTTATTATTTTTCGGTCAAGATTGTGAAAACATGTCATATAAAAAATATTCCGTAATTTTTCATTTAAAAAAATTAGGGGTTCTTGATACGAGATGGTAGCTTTTAATATGATCAGCATTATTCTATAAAGCAGCAGTTCGTATATGACTTTTATATTTCAGGCAAAGTGAGTTTAGCTAAGCGTGTACAAATTGCCAAATACTGGTTGAATAACTCGTTGCCATGGACGCCATCTTGCAATAGATACTTGGTTGAAATATTGTGGGCCAAGAAGCACCCCCTTTTCTTTGAAATGTATTTTTTGCAGAAGCTGTTCAGGCGCCTTTTAGCGTTAAACATATCGATGTGATTTTTGGAATAGCTCCATGTTAATCTAGGAAAAAATTGCGAGAACACAACTCTAGTACCAGATGAGATGTTGCCAATATTATCTACCAGCTTAAAATGCTTTATAAACTCAGAAATTTTATCCTCCCAATATCATTCCCGCCACAATGCATAATAATCATGGCTGGTGGCTGGCACATGTTTACGCGTTTCTGAAGGTTAATCTTTCTTTCCATTTCCTCAATGCCTAAGCCCCCGTAACACTGCCATTACAACTTGTAAGACTCCATTTTCAAGTTAGGATCAGACATCCACGCATGCATGAACGCGCTCTTGACGATGGATTACCCCACAACCCATACGCGCTTAGGAGAACCTAAATATGAAAGAATATACAAACAAACTTAAAAATTGTTTCCGATCAACTGAAAGTTATCAACGGTATTAGAGAAATGATCAAATCGTAGGTACAGCGAATTCTATTTAAACCGTATACTATTAAAACCTATTAAACTTCTTCACATGCAAGATGGTAGTACAGCCTACCGGAACACTCAATTAACACTTTAATTTAAACATGACAATGACTGTGTGTTGCCGGTTTTGATGTTTGATTTATAAGCATCTGACTTCCATCGACCTGCGGCCTTAATAATGGCAACAGGGCAGCCTAACAAAGCGGCGGTTGTTGCTGCACCTATTCTAAATGAATGTGTATTGTATTTGGAATACTCAATGTTTAATGTAGAGAGGCACATTTTCAATATAGCTGAAAATTGGCCGCGTGTAAATGGTTTGCCATCCAGATGACGGAGCAAGGAGCCTCTGATTTTAGGCCGTCTAGCAATAAACTGCCTCATGGCCAACACAGGGAATGTATAGTTAGTAGCCTTCGGGATTTTTATACTATGGCCCCGGAATGTTTGGTCTGTTTTGGAACCCCTTATATTCACAATGAGAGCCTTTTCTGGCGGGGCCTTGTTAACACGTCATCAAATGCAACTATCCTGTTTGTTAGCTCTTGTCTTGTAACAGGTGATTTCACCCACCCGGAAAAAGCCAAAAAAGCTAAGCTGAAAGCAGCGG
This sequence comes from Mya arenaria, assembly GCF_026914265.1. Lineage (NCBI taxonomy): Eukaryota > Metazoa > Mollusca > Bivalvia > Myida > Myidae > Mya > Mya arenaria. Next base: position 66,631,153 of record NC_069133.1, on the reverse strand, counting down.
ATAACATCTGACATTCATAATGATTGGTGGTAACAGAAGGTAATAGTCCATTTTTTTTCTAGCAAGCCCGACGTCATAGGTAGCCTTGATCTAGAAGGCGGTTTGCCTTTTTGGATGCCATTAAGTATACGATTAACAATGTATTTTCTGTGGCGTCTGGGTGACCAAAAAGATCGCATTGGCATCCGACCACACATTTGTAGAGCTTAATGGTATTGTATGTTAGGTTTTCTAAAGAAAGGTATGACAAAAACATGGCTATATGATAGACCCCCGGAGGCCAAGTATCCGGGAATTGATGCAGAAATCGAAAATCCCGAAACCTTTTAAGCCCTACATTATGTTTCCAATGTGTTAACTGATACTGACGACGATATTAGTCGTCTACTTTCATTTCTGACATCCGCGACAGAAAATTTTCTGGCAGTTGTTCTTGGTGAGTAGCTATTGGTGGTAGCCGGTGGAATCTCTGCCACTGTTTGCGTGAAATAGAATCAGCAATTTCATTTGGATGTTTTTTTTCTAGCAAGCCCGACGTCATAGATAGCCTTGATATTAGTCGTCTACTTTCATTTCTGAGATCCGCGACAGAAATTTCTCTGGCAGTTGTTCTTGGTGAGTAGCTTTTGGTGCTAGCCGTTGGAATCTCAGCCACTGTTTGCGTGAAATAGAATCAGCAATTTCATGCATGTGTATCATAATCAGTAATTTCATTTGCATGTGTTTCAATGTACATTGTCTGAAAGAAAAGATTAAACTGCATGCATTTCAAAACAAATCTTCTCACTAGCTTCATGGCCCGCTTTGACTTTGCTGTCCGTTGTTTATTTTAGAGACTTGCGCTAAATTATCTATACGGAAAATGATTCACTTATTTGCCAACTGCGGCGCCCACAAGTAAGCGGTTAAAACAACTGGGACCATTTCGAGAAATGGGGTGCCCTTCATGGCATAATCTTTTATCCAGTGCTAGGGCCATTGAAAAAAAGCCCACTTGCCGTTAAAAAAATACCCACAGCCCAACTCAGCGCTACCCGCACTGTAGGTAAAGAGTTGCAAGTTTCATTTTCGTACCAATCCTTTTCAAAAATGGGACAAAGGCCGTTAAATTCTAACAAAAAACGAAGCCACATAAGAAAGTTTTCGCTCATGCCTTGCGGTTTCCTTAGTTTGTAAAATTTAATTTCCAATCCAGAAACATAGAATCATAAAAGCGCCGTAAAAAGCTCTACTCGAGCGAATAGCTTAAACAAAGAAACACAAATTTCCTACCAATGACTGAAGATCACCTAATGTGATTTTTTCTTGTTAACATAACGTGACAGCAAGGTCTTCAATTCCTCAATTTTAACGAGTGGGATCCTTATAATTACTTTGCAAGAGTCGATCTCAAGGCCAAGGAATACTAAAACAGTTGTGGGTCCTATATTTTTCTCTTCATTTATCGGGACACCAATTCCGTTGCAAATTGTATAAAATAATTTTAGTAATATACCACAATTATTTGTTTCATCGAGCCCGCCGAAACTAAAATCGTCTAGATTGTGGTCGAGAGATGGTAGTCCTGATAATGTTTTTACAAGCCAATGGATAAATGTTGAGAAAACCTCAAAATAAAAAGGGCCGCAGCTGACACCGAACGGAAGAATAAGGTCGATGTATATTGCCCCTTGTATTTTCATTCCCAGTAAGTTAAAATCAGACGGATTAATAGGCAATAGCCAAAAATGCTGATTTTATGTCTCTTTCAGCCAAAATTGTAGATGGTCGAGTAGGGGATGATGCTTATATTGGTAGGTAAATGTTATTCGGAAGCTGGTAACAGTGTAATAGATTATGTTTTGATTTCCTCAGAATAATTTCCGGTTGTTAATAATTTTATTGTACACGACTTGCAACGTTTTTAAGACATGTAGCTGTTAAACTTGTACTCACAGTTTACATAAAATGTAAAATAACAGATTCTGTATCGAAAATCATTGCAAAATAGAATGTTATAGAAATGCAATAGTATCAAATGCCATTGAACTTTTAAAATATTATAGACAATATTGTTGAAAATAATTGTTATATTGATTCTGGAATTGATAAATTTGCCAAATTATTGTATGATAAAGCTTTAAATGCTTATGTTAGAACCTTAAACGATGAACATAAAGAACCAAAGCGTAAATTTTAATAGCCATGGTTTAACCAGGAATGTGAAGAATCTGATATGATAGAATGTTACTACCAACGCGCAATTTCTATAGATATGTTACATGCGAATCAAAGAACGTTTATCAAGTCAAGTAAAGTCAAAATTTTATTAGCATTATTCAAATTGAACATTGCCAAAAACATATATACAAGATGGCATTTAATGATATCAGTATAACATCAAAAGAGAAAAGTATGTTTTATAATATCATGGTATAATAGAATTTATACAATTAAGCATTTCTTCTATCTGTAGCAAACGATATATATGTTGCTATGTTATTTAACAGCTTAACATTGTCAGTACTTAACAAAGTATTAAATTTGGTCATATTTGGCCATTGGCAATAATATCTTGGTAAATATTTGACACGAAGGTCTCTATACTTTGGGCATATCAAAAGCAAATGATACTCATTTTCAACAACATTCATATTGCAATGTACACATTTTCTATATTCACGATTAATATTCCTATATCTCCCTTCTTCAATATTAAGACAGTGTGCTGAACATCTAAATCTAGTTAAACACATCCGTAATTTGTTATTATTTATACAAGACAAGTATTTTTCAATGACAAAATCGTGTTTAAAACCAACATAAGATTGTAATTTATCTGAGTTTCTAACACTCGTATACCATTGTTGCAAATAATTATCATACAACCGTCTTACAACAGCCTCTAATTGCAGTCGTGTAACATTTTCACAATCAAACATAAAAGTAAATCCTAGCTCATCGAGCAGTTCCTTCACTTTTAGTGTCCATGTATTTATATACATACCATTGTTATTTTTCATACTATAAACTTTATATAAAAGAGACCCAGGATAACGTTTTATTTTATACCAAAATCTAATTATTCTAATTTTTCTAAACAATGATAATGGGAATCTTGCCAATTCACCATATACTGCAGCATTACAAGTCTGCTGTCTAACACTTAGAATTTGTTTCAAGAATTTTAGTTGAACTCTCTCGATATCCTGAGCTCTATGGAAACCCCATACTTCACAACCATAATTCAGTATGGGGCTTATCATAGCATCAAATAACTTTAATTTATCACGTATATCTAAAGATATAACATCAAACAATCGATTTAAAGAATACAAAGCACGCAGTGCTTGTTCTGACAACTGTTTTTGTGATTGCAAATATGTACCATTTTGCGATATTGCAACACCTAAGTATGTGAATTTTTTAACAACATCAAGTTTATGCCCGTCATACATCAAATTAACATTCTCAGTTCTGTTTCCTTTTTGACATACCATTACAAAGCTTTTAACTATGTTAACAGTTATACCCCATGTATTACAATATACATGTAATTTATTCAGTAAGAGCTGCAAACCTTGCTCAGTATATGAAAATAAGACAGTATCGTCTGCAAATAACAGCATAAATATACGAATTTCGTCAATAGTGACTGTATCAATACAATCTCGACTTAAACTATCTTCCATATCATTTATAAAAAAACAGAAATAACAACGGTGAAAGAGGCTCACCTTGCTTAACACCCATATTGCTATCAAAATAGTCACTATATTGTGATCTAACACAGCGCTGATAAAGTTGAAAGATCTATTTTAGATAATAATGATGTTGATAATGTTGAGCAATTAGACAAATAGTTTGTTATTTAGGAAGAAGGTAAAGCTATTGTAATCCTTAAGTGAGGTAAAAGAAGTGTACCAGACAAGTTAACTCCGGATTTGTTTATCAAATGTGAAGACATATTTTTGATCAGATGTTACGCTAATTATTTATCTATATGTATTTCAACACTATATATCCTACTAGCTTGACAAAAGGTATTATTGTCCCTGTACCTAAGAAAGATAACCTAACCGTATATAACTACAGCGACATAACCGTCACAAGTATTTTTTCGAAATTATATTCAATTATTCTAGATATTAGGCTGCGGCTGTGGGCGAACAATAATTACTTATTGTCCGACTATCAATATGGCTTTTATGGTACTTCTGATTGCATATTTGTTTTATGTTCTTTTATGAACAAAGTAAGTAACAATGGTAACGAAAGTTGTATTGTACTTTTGTTGATTTCCGTAAGGCATTTGATGTTTTTTGTTATGGAATTTTTGCTACTGAGCTTGTTTCTGTAGCTTTTTGCATAAATATTAAGGTGTTTCGCTACGGCGTTTCTAGTTGAATGGTATCAATGCTTAGGAAAATATATGATGTCGTTGTTTCATGTGTTAAAGTAAATTCAGAGTATACTGATTTCTTTGAAATTTTCCGCTGTATCCACTACTGTGTTAGTAGGTATGGTGGCTGAGAAACCTCGTGTGGCGTTAAAATGCAATCCATTGATCTGTTTTAGGGAGGAAATGTAAACTCGTAACTTTAGTTTCTGAATACACTTTTTAAAGCTTACTTCATACAATCTTACCTTACATTACATTCAGAATCAATTCTGATTTACAAGTTTTACTCTTGGAGGTGGGATATTAAGTCTCAATATCCCTATAAGCGTAATAGCGAAAATACACCTTTTTCGGACTCGGGCTGTAAACAATTTTGCGGGCCTTTGCAGATGATAACGACCTCAAAAAGGTGTATTAACCCTATATACAGTTTGCTATTAATATCCCTATTGTGAAAAATATTTAAATTAAAAAATCTATCACTCAGCAACCCGTCGGGAACGATTGGCAACTAACTGTTGCATATTACTTTAAAAAGTCAATATTCACTGCTGTTAAGTAGTGTCTCATAAATGTAGTCTCTTTAGACAAATCAGCAGACTTCATGACATGTTTCATAGAAACCTCTTTAAACAGAGCCCATGATGGACCTACGCCAATATCATACTAGGACATTGGTGAAAAGCCTGTCATCAAATGTTGTTTCTTGGAATATTGATAACATAAAATCATGCAATAGCGATCAGGAATTTATTTTTATTGTCAATTCATGTGATTTTTTTTGTGTGAAACGTGTTAAAGAAAGCCGAAGCAAAACGCTATATTTCCCGTTTAGGTAAGAGCATAAAGAACTACATTAGTATTTCCATTCATAAAGAATAAACGTTTACATATATATTTCAAAAATTAAGAAGGCTATATCAACATAATGAGTTCACATTATAAAATATTAGTTCAAACGGGGACACCAGCCTGAAATTATACAGTCGTAATACAAAAGTTTTACATAACTAAAACATGCCAATGAATGATTTTAAGTTCGAACAAATGAAGTTACATGGAAAGTGATATGGGGAATTGGATGAATAAATGTTTTCAGCAGTTTTGTATTTACATTCGGTGTCGTTGGTTCTTAGGATCTGTCTGCAGACGGACCACTCAATGATGATCCAGAGGGTTCTCTTCATTCACTGGTCCTGAAGTTATGCGATGAGTTTGTCATCTGGGTAGATTTGCTTGGTCATAAGTTTCACATATGCGTGCCCAATGTGGTGTCCTGGTAGGAATGGAAGCGCCAACAGCTTCCTGATGAGCTTGTAGGCTCCCTTTCGTTCGTATGTTGACCCAGGTGCTGGACGTAGCGCAGAACGGGCTGAAGTCAGTTCAATACCTATAAACATACCTTGACACAGTACTAAAAAACCCATCCGATGACCCCAGCTTCTGTCGCTTCCGGGTAGAGCCCTCTTCGACGACCTCATACTCTACCTCGGCAGGTCCATCTCTGGTAACATCGAATAGCTGCTCGTGACTGTTGTTGAGGCTGGGACTACGATGTAGGTTGCATCTACCGTATATACCCTAGTTGAAGTATCATTAACGAAAGATTCCGCTGTGACGAACTGCTAACCATCTGCAGTGGTTGATTCGGCACGATTCGCTGTTGCAGCAGAACTACCGTTGCTGAAATCCAGAGCGGGTGTCACACTCAGAACAAAGCGCACTGGTGACTAAAAATAAATAATACAGGAATACGAACACATATATTCTGTTCAAAATCTGTTTGATTCGTTTAAGATTAAAAGTGTTTTACAATTTTAATATGTCGATAACTTACTAATTTATATTAATAATATATATGCATAGTGACGTTATTTTTGTTTATACTTACATCGATATGTTCCAACCCTGATCTTGTTCCAGTAGCACTACAGGGCTTGCAGACGAACTGTACTTTAGGTAACTATTCCCTTGCTTTGAAGTAATCATCTCTGTAGTTGCTTTTAAAATGGAGAATAATTAAAGAAAATCGAAATCCGATAGTTACACGATGTTTTTTTAGACGGACTGTCTTATGGCAAATTGTCACATTCCTCACAGGTGTCAAGCGTTCAATCTATATAACTTAAGTTATGGGAAAACTCGCGGTTACCCAAACTTGGTTTATGCAGAGCGTTTATGGATTGTATTTTGCATCGTTATTGTATTCACTTCAAAGCGGCGTAGCCGAGTGCGCTGTCTTACGACAGCTCTTGCTATATTTGGTTTAGGCAATTTATAAATTACCTCTGTGGTGTTGATTTTAGTTAGTTTCATGTTGTTGGTCAGATACAATACTGTATAAGTATGAATGAGATGATGGCACAGATACATGACGAAGATCTTAAGAATGTACCTGGTCGCATTTAATTTCCAGCAAAGAGGGAAAAGGTTCAATTTCTTGCCTTATGGTTTTCACAATGCATTATTTTTAATATATTATTCTTTGATGAATATCAGACACATGCAATTGCATAAGCAGCTGTTTTTTAATATAAACATTTATCATTTATTTCTTGATTAAATTTTACTCTTTGTTGACTCAGGAATCTCCAAGGATTTTTTTTACACCAACCAGGGGCCCAGGATATGGAAGACCGTCTAGTCAATCCTAATCCACCCAAAGAGGGTATGTAGAAAATAACAGAAGGGTATTCAAATAAAAATCAGTGCATTTAATTGTTAATTTACATGATTGTTGCGACTAAGTTTGCGTTGTATGACATTGGAAATATTCAGAAGATACTTCTTTATTTTATTATCTTTTACTTTACAGTATTAAGCATTTGAAGTCGATGTATTCGTTTAACATGTATGGTATTACGAACTATTTTTTTTATGTTGAAACTGTTTATGTAAAAAGCATGGAAGTCTTTCGACAGAACGTGGATACTACAAGAAGGAAGTTATTGTTGGCCAATGATGTTAAGCTGAACTCTGGACTGGTAAACAGTATTCACTTTCGTTCATTATACTTAAGAACAACATATTTCTAGATTAATATAATCACTAAAAATATGTGTGAAATATGATGATTTATTATTTTTATTGACGATGATTTTGTTATTGTTACAATTTTACATGTGTTATTAAGTTGCATTCTATTTACTCTCATGCCCCATTCATTTGGTAAAACACTTGAACTTAAATATGGATTTTAAAAAGTATGCATTTTATGATTGAATAAAAGTATTATTTTCTTACCTTTGTTAATTTTTTTGGAGAATGACAGAAATCGTGGAAGCTGGGTATAAAATTTGATTAATTTCAGAGAGTGGAGTTGAATATCCCTTTCTTCAATAATGTGACCTTCCAGCTTCTAAACCATATACTGTAGCTTGACATGGAAAAGTAAGGTTAGGACAACTTGATTCTAAAATACTTAAAATACTTAAAATAAACAACTGAGATACCACTTTATATAAACAAAAAGACCAGAATTAATATCAGACTTTTATAGTGGTACTTTATGAGGGTCAAGTTTGAAAAGACAGCTTGATTCAGAACCAATTTGATATATTTACACTCTCTAGTACTTTTGTGTACAAATTAATTGACGTTGAATATCGCATGAATGTTCCCGACGAATCAACGGCATAGTAATTTGGGCGACCTACTTATTATGCAAATGAAGGTTAAGCGCATGCGCATTACACGCTTCCTATCAAAACAAAAACAAAACGCTTAAATAAATCAAAATACGGTGTAACTAAGACAAATAATTCCTTTATTCAAACAATTTTACAAGAGAAATATTAAATTATCGAAAATGGGTGAATAATACATTAAATATTTCTGACTTCGTTACATGAAATTATCTTAAAAGAACTATTAAAATTGGTTTAAACAAAAAAACACTGCGTCGTCTGCTGCTGTAGGATGGCAAACTTCAGATTGTTTTCACTGGACGACCCACTAGAATTGGATTTTTCCGATTCCGATGACGAGTTATTTAATACCATTGATATTGGACAGTTTATGTCAAATGTTACACCGGTCACAACAGCAGCGACACCACCTTCAGCCTCACTGTCATAGGGACAGTCACTGAATGAACGAGCTGCCAATCTTGGTCCAACTTCCCATAAAAGGTTTAAGTCCTTAAATGACGATGCCCTCGTAAAGCTAGAGGAAAACCACCAATAAGCAGCAAACAAAAAAAAAACACTCAATGGGGCGTGAATGTATTTCAATGTGAATAAATAAATATCAATTTATAGCCAAAATAAATATAATGGCTTGTTAATATTTTCAATTTATAAAAAAAAAATCAGAAATCAAAATAAATTTGGAATAAATCACAATAATATTGTTGATGATGATGGTAGTGTCGATAATGATGATATCACTGTCTGTTGTTACTGATACTATGATCTCTATTTTAAACACGTAAAATATAAGTCTTATAAGTAACTTATTTTTACATATATCAATTGATTCCACAGAGTGGCACAAAGAGGTCTATGGGCCAAGACTCGATTTCCAAACTGTTGCTGAGGGTGAACTGGCCCTTAAGATGCGAAAGTTTTACTGCGAAGCAACCCCAAAACAAACAGAAGCCCGAAAACAAGCAGTTCTGTGATCCAGTGAATATCACAGACACACTCTCACCAACATTCGTAGTGCCTTGAATAGGCATTTGAAGGATTTAAAAAGGGACATTGATTTGGTCCGTGATAAAGCCTTAACCAGTGCAAATAATACACTTGATGGTTTCTTGAAGCACAGAACATCGAATGGTACATCTGCACCAACAAAGCACAAGGACGTTGTTTCAGACGCTGATCTTGAGAATTGTTCTACGGGAATGCGTGTGGTACTTGATAGCCATTCACTGTGTTACCCGTGGCCTAGAAGTACACCACCAATTATGCAATGAGATTATGACAGCTTGGTGTTCAGCACTGATGACTCGGGCGAGTATGTCAAAATTCACCATGACCTGAAACAAAAAAATCAGAGTGGCATTGAAACAAATCAAAATTTGAATGAAAAAGGGTATGTGCAACTGGATCACACCTATGTCCAGTCAAGGTTTTTAATTTTTTTTTAGATAAAACAAGTGAAAACGCAGCAATGCTTTTAACCAATACCACGAAAATGCAATTAAACACCCCGAAGAAACCAAAACATGGTTTGTAGATAAGCCACTGGCCAAAAGAACATTTTCAAAATTTATGCAAAATATTTGTCAGAGAGCAAAACAAGATACACTGCACACTGCCTTCGTGCAACAGCTATCACAATGATGAACGAAGCCGGATTTCAGGCAAGACACATCATGTTCATGTTAAGCCACAGAAACGAGTCTTCTATTTGGTCGTACAACAGGGGCTGCTGGTCAAACCAGAAAAGGCAGATGAGTAATGCGTTAACTGAAGGCAAAACCCGACCATGTGAGGCAGCGCCATTAGCGTGCTCATCTGCCAGAGCATTAGTGAGCTCGTCTTCCATGGAAGTGGCAATTCCTAAAACCACTGATCATCTGGAACCTGAAAATATCAATATTGCAATTCAAGCGTCACAGTTGGTGCAAAAAAATGAGCAAAATTTTGCTCGGATGGATTTATTTCAGGGCGCAATGATTTCAAATTGCACATTTAACATTGGAAATTAAAACACTTTCAGTTTAACGTAATAAAATTGAGAAACTAAGTTTATATATTACCAAATTTGTTACATTTCAAAGTTTTATGTTCCAAACTAGTTTGATTTCTGTTTATGTTTAAAGTTTTTAAGCACATATGCTATATATGAAGAGTGTTATGTATTCGATTATTGATTACATGAATAGTTAAGAATGATTTTTTCGCTTTTTAACAAAAAGTTTACATAATTATAATGCTGTTAAATTGTTACAGTTTATATAAATGTTCTTACATGCTCTAGGTCATTTTACCCTGAATTTATTAAACAAGTTTCCTTTTTTAATTAGAAACCCCCCAAAGCAATTGCATTTGTTTAGCAATTTAAGTTATTGAGTTAAATAAATTACATAATGAATAAGCTCAAATGTGAGATTATATAGAGGATATTTGTTAATTTCAGTGTTAGATCGTATTTTATTTCACGAGTATCATAGAAAAACATATGTTCACGAGTGGCGAAGCCACGAGTTAAAATGTAGTTTTTTTATGATCACGAGTGAAATTAAATACGATCTTACACTGAAATAAACAAATTTTCTGTTTCTTTTATGCTTGTTTTCGGAGTTTTATTTGTATTTTATTTATTTCTAAAATACCCCCTTTTTGAAAAGGGTAGGTTTTACGCCGCTACCCGTGGAGCGCCCCTCATGCATAATTATAGAATAGTTATATACCGTCTCCGTGGCTTAGTGGTTAAGGCGTCCGCCTACGGAGCGGGAGGTCGAAGGTTCGAGTCTCACATGGGGCTTGTTCTGACATGGCCGGTTGCCGACCCAGCAGCTAGTTAAATCGAGGGGTACCGATTGCCTTCCTGCCAGGCGCCTGGTATTTGGGATAGGAATCGGGGTAAAGATGTTCACGAATGTAGGTGTCTCATAAGCCCAACGGGCTGGCCCTTAACTAAGAGGGTTGACACTATAATAAACAAACACGTTACTTTATAGCTGTCAACTTTTTTATTTTCGGTTTACCAAGAAATAGTTCTCTGCTTTTCATACTTATCGCTTAATATTCGCTCGTTTTTTATTGCAAAGCTTTATGAACAGTAAACAGTGAAGTTTTATTAGTGCACATATGTTCCAAAAAATAATGAAAACACTTTTATTTTTAGATGGGCATGAATACATAACCAAATTACTACGCCGCTATTTAACGAATGAAAATTTGGAAGGTCAAATGTGCTAGCAAAACCAATGTGGATATTCATTGGATTTAAAACATTCTTCTTAGTTTAAGACTGAATGTGTTTCATAGTAAATTAATATTCAGTCATCTTACTGTCAATGAATACCACGCTAGTTTGTTGACATATTTTGAGGTGTGGGTAGAGTAAAAAATATCGGATCTATCTGTAAATTGTTATGTGAATTTTCCAGGAAGCTCATTTTACGTACTACAAAGGCAAAATACATTTGAACGATGATATAAATTTTTATATATGTTCGAACAGTTGTTTTTGTCTGTAATTTGTTTAGTATGAAAGCATATGTTCGAACATTTAGCTTCAAAGATCAGGAATATGTTTGAAAAACGGGATAACCGGTAATAAACGGTAAGTTGTTAACTTTCAATTGTATATTTATTTAATTTTTTAAAACATTTCTTTAATTTTTAAACATTTTTTGACATAATTTACTGAAGTCCAGTGTTCTGTTTTGATCAAGGCAAGAACATGTAACAACAAAGGAATTTAAAAGTAGTTGATATTTTCACTCCTTATTTTGCAGTAAAACTATCAAATTTATATTTTCACTGTTGTTACAACACTGTTAAAATCCCATATTTGATCGTAAAGCACGAAAGAAAATAATTGTATTATAACATTTAAATATATTGGAATAAATTGTGTTGACATGTTGATCTGTTAATAAAGTAAATTCTGCACATTCTTTTGTCTTCCTGTCATCCAGAATTATTTCATTTTAATTTAACCACCAAATTTTATATTTTGGTATTTTTCATATTTTTCATTGGCAACATGGAAAATATCACAGCTATTGATTGTTGTAGATACAGGTCAGGTGGGGAAGAATCTAGAAAAAAGTTAAATTTCCTTACTTATTATATCATAGATCCTTCAGCTCTGGCAAGAGGTATCTGGTTTCACTTTAATCCTCTTACACGGATGGTTTTCTCTTTAAAATTCTGAAATCAACAAAAGATATCTTAAACACTGTAAATTATTTTACAAGTGTGCACAAACAAAAATTGATTACATGGAAGTTTAACGATTAACCATGATGAAATATCAATAGGGAAATTTGCAAGCATTATGATAAAATTATGCCCCTTTTTCTACTTGAATATACATTAAAGTTTGCGTACCACCTTAGATATTTTCCAATTCAATTTATGTAAATATCTCAGCACATGTATGGCATTGAAATCTAATCTAACAGTGATCGATGCATGTTTCGCCAAAACTCTTCAATCCATACACCGAAAAGCGTCGGAATAGTCGAGCGCGCTGTCTCTGTGACAGCAGCTCTTGTTGATTCATTTGGTTATACTATGTTTCTAGTATATAATTGTGTAGAATGTTTTAGATATATATTGACTGTTTAAATTCAAATGAGACACGAGCTGGGGCAAACGATTTTCATTTAATGTGTCTAGAATATTGTGATAGTTTTATATTAAACATTTGTATATTGTATTGTAAATGTTAAACAATGTTTTTAGCGTGCCTCAGGGTATATATTTGCAGAACCTGTTATCCAGTCCAGTTGTGCCTGGGGATATAGATACGTTTGAGGATTATTTATACATGTGAGAAATAAAACACATAATTATTATTACGTTGTGCAATTATCAAACAATATTGATAGAAGAAACCTGATTCTTGTTGATATTTAACTGTGTTAACAAAGTTATTGAATAAAAAAGAACCATGAGTTCACTTATTAAGGATTGAAAACATTTCAATATGCTCAAAATGGCAAGTCTAACGCGCCTCACGGGTAAATTGTCATTTTGAGCTGGGCATTCAAGATCGCATGAATGCCCCCGAAATGATTTTCAACCCTTATATTTACATGTTTTTTGAACACTTAAAGTAATCCAGATTTCTCGAAATCTTTAAAAAAAAAAAACGCTTAATTTTTACGTACGAAGGGGAACTACTCGCCATTATACTAATAAATGGAACAAGGAAGTACCGCCCCTTTAACCGCTTCACACCAATCCCGAAAATATGTGACTTTTTCAAAATATAATATGTGCAAATTTCCCTATTGATATTTCATCATGGTTAATCGTTAAACTTCCATGTAATCAATTTTTGTTTGTGCACACTTGTAAAATAATTTACAGTGTTTAAGATATCTTTTGTTGATTTCAGAATTTTAAAGAGAAAACCATCCGTGTAAGAGGATTAAAGTGAAACCAGATACCTCTTGCCAGAGCTGAAGGATCTATGATATAATAAGTAAGGAAATTTAACTTTTTTCTAGATTCTTCCTCACCTGACCTGTATCTACAACAATCAATAGCTGTGATATTTTCCATGTTGCCAATGAAAAATATGAAAAATACCAAAATATAAAATTTGGTGGTTAAATTAAAATGAAATAATTCTGGATGACAGGAAGACAAAAGAATGTGCAGAATTTACTTTATAAACAGATCAACATGTCAACACAATTTATTCCAATACATTTAAATGTTATAATACAATTATTTTCTTTCGTGCTTCACGATCAAATATGGGATTTTAACAGTGAAATAACAACAGTGAAAATATAAATTTGATAGTTTTACTGCAAAATAAGGAGTGAAAATATCAACTACTTTTAAATTCCTTTGTTGTTACATGTTCTTGCCTTGATCAAAACAGAACACTGGACTTCAGTAAATTATGTCAAAAAATGTTTAAAAATTAAAGAAATGTTTTAAAAAATTAAATAAATATACAATTGAAAGTTAACAACTTACCGTTTATTACCGGTTATCCCGTTTTTCAAACATATTCCTGATCTTTGAAGCTAAATGTTCGAACATATGCTTTCATACTAAACAAATTACAGACAAAAACAACTGTTCGAACATATATAAAAATTTATATCATCGTTCAAATGTATTTTGCCTTTGTAGTACGTAAAATGAGCTTCCTGGAAAATTCACATAACAATTTACAGATAGATCCGATATTTTTTACTCTACCCACACCTCAAAATATGTCAACAAACTAGCGTGGTATTCATTGACAGTAAGATGACTGAATATTAATTTACTATGAAACACATTCAGTCTTAAACTAAGAAGAATGTTTTAAATCCAATGAATATCCACATTGGTTTTGCTAGCACATTTGACCTTCCAAATTTTCATTCGTTAAATAGCGGCGTAGTAATTTGGTTATGTATTCATGCCCATCTAAAAATAAAAGTGTTTTCATTATTTTTTGGAACATATGTGCACTAATAAAACTTCACTGTTTACTGTTCATAAAGCTTTGCAATAAAAAACGAGCGAATATTAAGCGATAAGTATGAAAAGCAGAGAACTATTTCTTGGTAAACCGAAAATAAAAAAGTTGACAGCTATAAAGTAACGTGTTTGTTTATTATAGTGTCAACCCTCTTAGTTAAGGGCCAGCCCGTTGGGCTTATGAGACACCTACATTCGTGAACATCTTTACCCCGATTCCTATCCCAAATACCAGGCGCCTGGCAGGAAGGCAATCGGTACCCCTCGATTTAACTAGCTGCTGGGTCGGCAACCGGCCATGTCAGAACAAGCCCCATGTGAGACTCGAACCTTCGACCTCCCGCTCCGTAGGCGGACGCCTTAACCACTAAGCCACGGAGACGGTATATAACTATTCTATAATTATGCATGAGGGGCGCTCCACGGGTAGCGGCGTAAAACCTACCCTTTTCAAAAAGGGGGTATTTTAGAAATAAATAAAATACAAATAAAACTCCGAAAACAAGCATAAAAGAAACAGAAAATTTGTTTATTTCAGTGTAAGATCGTATTTAATTTCACTCGTGATCATAAAAAAACTACATTTTAACTCGTGGCTTCGCCACTCGTGAACATATGTTTTTCTATGATACTCGTGAAATAAAATACGATCTAACACTGAAATTAACAAATATCCTCTATATAATCTCACATTTGAGCTTATTCATTATGTAATTTATTTAACTCAATAACTTAAATTGCTAAACAAATGCAATTGCTTTGGGGGGTTTCTAATTAAAAAAGGAAACTTGTTTAATAAATTCATGGTCAAATGACCTAGAGCATGTAAGAACATTTATATTAACTTAACGGCTATGAAAAGGTATATCAGTAGTATCACATCAGCTTGCTATAAACCAAGTTTGGTCATTATTTATGACACTAGGCCATTCCTTTATATCCAACCGAGGAGTCCCATACGATTTCCGGACTGGTACTGAGATTTCCGTTGGTCCGGTTCGGCCAGGTATTTTTTTTAATATACCCAACCTTTCATTCGGAACTCCTCGGCCATTTTATCGAAAACAACCTCGGATGTATGCCGGTACATCAGTTGAAGTAGTCCGTATTTATTTAATAAAATCAATAATTAAATGTTGTGTTTAAGCGTTGTATTTATTGCTCTCAGTTTAAATTGATTGTCAGTGAAGTGTATTATTGCAAACATAATTAAGATTTCCGCGAGTTAAGTCATAAAGTTTAACTACTAAATAAGATTACTACGCGACCTATTTGCAGCGGACTTAAACGTACCACTTTTTGAGTATGTAAACAGTCCAAATACATCCGAGGTTGTTTTTGAAAATAATGGCCGAGGACCTCCGAATGCCAACCCTTTTTGACCGTTTGCAATAAGACGTTTAATCGCCAACTTGGAAGGTAATCATTCGGAACTTCTCGGCCATTTTATCGT
Organism: Mya arenaria; assembly: GCF_026914265.1. NCBI lineage: Eukaryota > Metazoa > Mollusca > Bivalvia > Myida > Myidae > Mya > Mya arenaria. The sequence goes on along the minus strand of NC_069133.1, from coordinate 66,615,204 downwards.
TGTTTTGACAGACATAATAATACATTATTGTTTAACAATGTAACAACGTATCAGGATTGCTGACTGAGAGATAGAATAATAACAGTGATGTAGATGTGGCAGCAAAACTGGTCTGGTAAAACGCTGTGGTTAAGAGAAGACATCGCGGAATCGTCGTCGAAGTTCTCTTCCACTGGCATCTGCAACGAAATCTTATTTTTTTTAAATTTCTTATGAGATTGCTAAACTATTCACCATTTATCCCTTCATATAAATATATGTATTTTATTTCAGTTCTTTCGCTAAATATTTAACTCACCGTCCGTTCTAGCGTCAGCATGTCGGCATCTTCAACCGTAGTGGATGGCTGCAGACACGGACGACACACAAACGTCAACCCCGCCTCATTCTTTGTCGCCTCTCGATACGCAGCCAGGGAAATTCCTGAATTAAACATTTTTGTAAATTGAAAACACGATCGTACATCATCAAAATTGCTATTTTCTTAAACATGTTGTTTTGTGTATTACTTACCACATACCTCCAAGGCGACAGCTAAATACCATTCAGTCAAATATTTACACCTTTACTGAAATGTGTACATATGTCAATGGTCAAATTCATCATCAATTGTCCATCAGGTTTTATAATATGTCTTACCTGTTCCGCAAATGCCGTGTTGCCAGCGATGGCAGTTATCACATTCCACAGCATGCTGACGCAGCCTTACTTTCTTAGAACACAATATGCACGGAAAACTCATTACTAAAGACATATATTGGACTAATAATATCAGTTGGAACATAGTTGTTTAATTTATACATTTAATATAGATTTACTCTATTTTGAGTATATTATCTAATATGTCACGCATACATAGTGTGAATATATCTTTATCACACTTCTTCTGCCAAACATTACTAACCGTAAAATATCAAAGACACACCGCAACTTATAATGTGAAACGATAATTATTACCTCATGAAAGACAAACATCGCTAAGTACAACACCCTCAAACACAATACAGGTGTTACCTTTGATTTAAAAGTAGGCCTTTCTGGACCAGGCCTTTCTGGACCGGGCCTTTCTGGTAATAGGCCTTTTGACCCGAGTCCTTATAATAATTGCAAAATAGTTTCATAATATATGGACACAATTTGTAATAATGTTGACCTTAATTTCATCAGGTTATTTACTGTGGTTATAACTCCTGCAACACATGGACCAAGTGTCCTCTCTTTGCCAGGAAAAGCAAAAGCATATTTAATTGGTTCTTTAAGATTTAGAACTAAGTGATGTCTTATAATAAAGAAACAAAAATACTAGTCCATATAAACAGCCGCTTCGGAGTCTTATGACAATTTCTGTTTTGGAGAATCAATCTACGCATCAATATCCCACTTGTAGTTTTCCTAGCCACGAATGACAGATCCTGGCAGGGCCTTTTCACCAAAATTTGTGAAAAGGCCAAGCCTTTTCATTTTGGGAAATTTAAACGCGTGAAATTCTGCAAATTGGGAAATTTAAATGCGTAAACGTCTCAAAATGGGAAATTGATAACAATATAATATTATGGACTATTTGGTCCTCGAATAACGTTCAAATTGTACAGCATTCTTCTTATGTCAACTTAAACGATAAAATGAATAATTTGCTCAAGCATAATAAATTTTTATTGTAAATTTTTGACGTAAGATCTTTCTTTTTGGGAATATATCTGGGAATTGTGAAAAAAATATCTGGAAATTGGGAAAATATGCCATTTTCCCAATTGTGAAGTAGCCTAATTTCGGCCCCTCGCAAAGAAGGGTTAAAAGCCCTGCCCGGTGTTAGGAACATTGATGACAGGTTCATAAGCTGCTACATGTATCTTAACTTTAATTTTAGGGTCACAATTATATGTTTGACTTTTATACTTATTTCTGAAAACTGACTGTTAAACAAATTGGCACAGTGGAGTAATAAGTAAAACAAACTAATAGTAAAATTGTTCGATAAAAGTGTTTACGTTCCTTTGTCATGAAGATGTAGGTAGGTATTACGATTCCTTATTTATGTATTAATCGATACGGATACCATCAAAACGATGTTTTGAATGATAAACGAGGTACGTTATTCTAGAATAATTTCTGTTGAATTACTTTTTAACCATGGTATAAACGTAAACACATACAATTGAAGTTAGTCAGAGGTATGTAGTTAATTTTACAGCACATTATGAACAGTTAGACACACTGAAATAATTAAGAAGGTTGTTTGTCACTGTCACTGTCACCAAAATGTGTTTAATGTGCTTGCATTACACAAAATGGGAGGTTAAGGTACAAAAAAATGGCCAGGAGACGTGAACAGTCGAGTAATAACCATGACGTTTGAAAGATAGGCATTTCTCCCACCTCAGATAAGTAGATCCATTAATTTAACCATGCTAGAAATTCTTATCTTGCCCACGGGCGAAGATAAAATGCCCGTTTGGAACTTCTGTTTATGGTCACCACATTGTAATTACCTTCCTTGTTGAAGACTGTCGTCTGTAGCATCATGGAAACCTTGTCTTGTGGCAATATTTAGAACGCTAGTTAATTATTTCTCGCTTCAAATGTCACCAGAAAACAGTTTTCACACACCTTTCAAGAAATAATGCTTTACTCTTCTAAGAACTATTTAAAGACCGATCAGACCATTTACATACTCTGAATCACTGCGCGAATATCCATGACAACCACGAATTATCGCATATCCGTACGCAATTATTTTCACTAAGCACAAAAGAGTTCCAGCAAAAAAATACACTTTTACTTAATTGTGTTTAACTGAGGTGGGATAAAAAGCATCTACCATAGCCACTCGTGTAAGATAAACTGAAACTGAAACTGATTTATTTCATTAAACGCCTATTTCTATATAAATATTCAATGGCGTTGTACACACAATACAAAATATAAGAATCACAAATTATAGAACAAAATCAAACACTGAGACATATACCATATAAAACATGTCAAACGTAGGTAGCAAAACTATAAAACAATAAGAGAATTATTAAAATATTAACAATTCACGATACATACTACTGCTAAAAATTTAAATAACTTTAAAAAATGGATCGTTGTGACTAAAATAAATTTATACATCGATGCCACGAATAACAGAGGCTCGAATCAGCTGAATTATATTAATAAAAATAAAAATAAATTATACATGAGCTTGATTAAGATGATAAAAGTACACTCAACTTAAGACTTTAAACACTTTAAATTACAATATATTACAATAAAAAATAAATCAGGATTCTAAAAATTCATATAAATATCACAGAACACAAATAACAGAAACACGGATAAGTCCAATCAGTCTATCTTCTATTAAAACCACAGTATGAACAATGACTAGAAAAATGCATAAAAATCTCTAAAGAAGTGAGTTTTAAGATTCTTTTTGAACTGTTCTATGGAAGACGAGTTCTTGACGTGTACAGGCAGTTTATTCCAAAGAACTGGGCCTGCTGTAGCGAAACCCCGGTCAGAGAATGTTTTTCGCCTATTAAATGGGACATCGTAAATAAGTTCCGACGTAGCAGAGGATCTCAAACCGGCACGTCGATGCATTTTTACGGTCAATAGTTCCGTGAGATATGATGGGGCATTTCCGGTTGAACAATTAAACATTAAACACAGTATCTTAAATTGAATTCGTGCTTTAACTGGCAGCCAATTGAGCTCGAATAACGCGTCTTTAGCACTGTCATATTTTCCACGCTGAAGAACAAGTTTCGCACACATATTTTGTATACGCTGCAATTTATATAAATCACAATCGGCTATTCCGTAAAGTAATGCATTACAATAATCGAGATGGGAGATGACAAGCGACAAAACAAGAATTTTGGTAGCGTCTACGGTCAGATATTTACGGATACTTTTAATCCTCAGATAGTTAAACATAGCACTTTTACACTTAATTCGAATATGTTCTTTAAAATTTAGAAACTGGTCAAGGTAAGCGCCCAAATATCGCACAACTTTCACGGACGGGATATTGTCACCTATAATGTTGATTTCAGTTGTGCAACATTTATTTAGTTGAGAACTATGTCCGAATAAAATAAACTCTGTCTTCGATGTGTTCATCTTAAGTTTATTCGCGTTCATCCACTCATTTATTGTGGTCGCACACTCTTCAAGCTCTTGTATGGCACTGTGCTCCTCAAGCTCCGAGGCAGGCCGGAAACGCTTGCCGGCAATATGGTCATCGGCAAACCCGTACACGGAAATTGACGGTGGAATGACGTCAAACAGTGTGCCAGCATAAGTGAGGTACAGCCAAGGGCCGAGGCAACTTCCCTGAGGAACACTGCATTCCAGTGACCTCGAGGATGACATGGCGGCGTTGACACTCACACGGCAACTTCTGGGACGCAGATACGAATCGACCCACGCCAAGGCCGAGTCAGCAATGCCATACTGTTTGTGGAGGACATCAAGCAGGATGCCGTGGTCTACAGTATCGAAGGCGGCGCTGAGGTCGAGTGCAATCAATGCCGTCACTTCCTGTTTCTCCATGCCGTCCAGCAAGTCGTTGACCAATCTGACTATTGCCGTTTCACACGAGTGATAGCGTCTATATGCAGACTGGTTCACCGGAAGGAGACTGTTGGCTTCGACGTGCTCATTTAGTCTTAGTAAGGCTGCCTTTTCAATCACTTTTGAGAGGAACGACAGGTTACTAACAGGTCTATAATTAGATAGGTGAAACTCGAGTCCCGCTTTCTTCAGTAGTGGTCGAACGATAGCCTGTTTCCAATTGGATGGAAATACACCTTCTGCTAGTGATAAATTGACAATTCGCGTAATACATGGTAAAAGTTCGTTTAGAAATGACTTCAATATATGAGTTGGTAAGATGTCAATGCTACAAGACTTGGTATTAAACACAATTAAGTAAAAGTGTATTTTTTTGCTGGAACTCTTTTGTGCTTAGTGAAAATAATTGCGTACGGATATGCGATAATTCGTGGTTGTCATGGATATTCGCGCAGTGATTCAGAGTATGTAAATGGTCTGATCGGTCTTTAAATAGTTCTTAGAAGAGTAAAGCATTATTTCTTGAAAGGTGTGTGAAAACTGTTTTCTGGTGACATTTGAAGCGAGAAATAATTAACTAGCGTTCTAAATATTGCCACAAGACAAGGGTTCCATGATGCTACAGACGACAGTCTTCAACAAGGAAGGTAATTACAATGTGGTGACCATAAACAGAAGTTCCAAACGGGCATTTTATCTTCGCCCGTGGGCAAGATAAGAATTTCTAGCATGGTTAAATTAATGGATCTACTTATCTGAGGTGGGAGAAATGCCTATCTTCCAAACGTCATGGTTATTACTCGACTGTTCACGTCTCCTGGCCATTTTTTTGTACCTTAACCTCCCATTTTGTGTAATGCAAGCACATTAAACACATTTTGGTGACAGTGACAGTGACAAACAACCTTCTTAATTATTTTAGTGTGTCTAACTGTTCATAATGTGCTGTAAAATTAACTACATACCTCTGACTAACTTCAATTGTATGTGTTTACGTTTATACCATGGTTAAAAAGTAATTCAACAGAAATTATTCTAGAATAACGTACCTCGTTTATCATTCAAAACATCGTTTTGATGGTATCCGTATCGATTAATACATAAATAAGGAATCGTAATACCTACCTACATCTTCATGACAAAGGAACGTAAACACTTTTATCGAACAATTTTACTATTAGTTTGTTTTACTTATTACTCCACTGTGCCAATTTGTTTAACAGTCAGTTTTCAGAAATAAGTATAAAAGTCAAACATATAATTGTGACCCTAAAATTAAAGTTAAGATACATGTAGCAGCTTATGAACCTGTCATCAATGTTCCTAACACCGGGCAGGGCTTTTAACCCTTCTTTGCGAGGGGCCGAAATTAGGCTACTTCACAATTGGGAAAATGGCATATTTTCCCAATTTCCAGATATTTTTTTCACAATTCCCAGATATATTCCCAAAAAGAAAGATCTTACGTCAAAAATTTATTATGCTTGAGCAAATTATTCATTTTATCGTTTAAGTTGACATAAGAAGAATGCTGTACAATTTGAACGTTATTCGAGGACCAAATAGTCCATAATATTATATTGTTATCAATTTCCCATTTTGAGACGTTTACGCATTTAAATTTCCCAATTTGCAGAATTTCACGCGTTTAAATTTCCCAAAATGAAAAGGCTTGGCCTTTTCACAAATTTTGGTGAAAAGGCCCTGCCAGGATCTGTCATTCGTGGCTAGGAAAACTACAAGTGGGATATTGATGCGTAGATTGATTCTCCAAAACAGAAATTGTCATAAGACTCCGAAGCGGCTGTTTATATGGACTAGTATTTTGTTTTCTTTATTATAAGACATCACTTAGTTCTAAATCTTAAAGAACCAATTAAATATGCTTTTGCTTTTCCTGGCAAAGAGAGGACACTTGGTCCATGTGTTGCAGGAGTTATAACCACAGTAAATAACCTGATGAAATTAAGGTCAACATTATTACAAATTGTGTCCATATATTATGAAACTATTTTGCAATTATTATAAGGAGTCGGGTCAAAAGGCCTATTACCAGAAAGGCCCGGTCCAGAAAGGCCTGGTCCAGAAAGGCCTACTTTTAAATCAAAGGTAACACCTGTATTGTGTTTGAGGGTGTTGTACTTAGCGATGTTTGTCTTTCATGAGGTAATAATTATCGTTTCACATTATAAGTTGCGGTGTGTCTTTGATATTTTACAGTTAGTAATGTTTGGCAGAAGAAGTGTGATAAAGATATATTCACACTATGTATGTGTGACATATTAGATAATATACTCAAAATAGAGTAAATCTATATTAAATGTATAAATTAAACAACTATGTTCCAACTGATTTTATTAGTCCAATATATGTCTTTAGTAATGAGTTTTCCGTGCATATTGTGTTCTAAGAAAGTAAGGCTGCGTCAGCATGCTGTGGAATGTGATAACTGCCATCGCTGGCAACACGGCATTTGCGGAACAGGTAAGACATATTATAAAACCTGATGGACAATTGATGATGAATTTGACCATTGACATATGTACACATTTCAGTAAAGGTGTAAATATTTGACTGAATGGTATTTAGCTGTCGCCTTGGAGGTATGTGGTAAGTAATACACAAAACAACATGTTTAAGAAAATAGCAATTTTGATAATGTACGATCGTGTTTTCAATTTACAAAAATGTTTAATTCAGGAATTTCCCTGGCTGCGTATCGAGAGGCGACAAAGAATGAGGCGGGGTTGACGTTTGTGTGTCGTCCGTGTCTGCAGCCATCCACTACGGTTGAAGATGCCGACATGCTGACGCTAGAACGGACGGTGAGTTAAATATTTAGCGAAAGAACTGAAATAAAATACATATATTTATATGAAGGGATAAATGGTGAATAGTTTAGCAATCTCATAAGAAATTTAAAAAAAATAAAATTTCGTTGCAGATGCCAGTGGAAGAGAACTTCGACGACGATTCCGCGATGTCTTCTCTTAACCCCAGCGTTTTACCAGACCAGTTTTGCTGCCACATCTACATCACTGTTATTATTCTATCTCTCAGTCAGCAATCCTGATACGTTGTTACATTGTTAAACAATAATGTATTATTATGTCTGTCAAAACAACGATAAAATGGCCGAGGAGTTCCGAATGATTACCTTCCAAGTTGGCGATTAAACGTCTTATTGCAAACGGTCAAAAAGGGTTGGCATTCGGAGGTCCTCGGCCATTATTTTCAAAAACAACCTCGGATGTATTTGGACTGTTTACATACTCAAAAAGTGGTACGTTTAAGTCCGCTGCAAATAGGTCGCGTAGTAATCTTATTTAGTAGTTAAACTTTATGACTTAACTCGCGGAAATCTTAATTATGTTTGCAATAATACACTTCACTGACAATCAATTTAAACTGAGAGCAATAAATACAACGCTTAAACACAACATTTAATTATTGATTTTATTAAATAAATACGGACTACTTCAACTGATGTACCGGCATACATCCGAGGTTGTTTTCGATAAAATGGCCGAGGAGTTCCGAATGAAAGGTTGGGTATATTAAAAAAAATACCTGGCCGAACCGGACCAACGGAAATCTCAGTACCAGTACGGAAATCGTATGGGACTCCTCGGTTGGATATAAAGGAATGGCCTAGTGTCATAAATAATGACCAAACTTGGTTTATAGCAAGCTGATGTGATACTACTGATATACCTTTTCATAGCCGTTAAGTTAATATCAAGATAGACACGTCTGTGCGTGCGCACCTGGCTATACCGGGGACCTGTGCGAACAAGGTCGGTTACCTAAAACACGTTTCAGTCTATATTTATTAACATATTTTGATAAGAACAAAGCTGTATATTGCATTGTAAAAAAATATTTCGGTGGACTTTTTATATCCTATATTTGCATCCTTAGCTGTGTATGTTATACATACAGCGGAACCAAAACACATAAATACAATGGTAAACAATGGTTTGGCTTAGTCGACTTCCAATTTAATTAACTATGTAACTAGGACCATTACCATACCAAATTTATACCTTTTTAGTTTTTACCCTTTAGCCACAATATTGCACGTTTAATGGAACTTTTTTAACATGCGTATTCATTATGTTCCCTAGTGGCCAAATTAAAAATCGTCAAAGACTCTGAAGCGTCTGTTTATATGGACTATCTACCTTCCATTAATGCAACCCCTACTGTTCAATTAATGCAACGCCTACTGTCAGGCGCGAAGGAGCTGAGGCCGCAGGGAACGCGGTCGTGGCCCCAATATTCTGGCTAGTAACGGCAATTGGGCCGCGAATATGTGATACCGATTTTCTTAATAATCGTATTTTAAATGAAGCTACGCACATATAGGTCAAGTCTGACACGATATTAAATAAACAGGTCACCCATCTAGCTAATACGCGTGTGAATGGCGTAAAACAGTCGGCGGAGTCCAACGTGATTTGTGTTTGCCGAATTTTAAGTCAGGGAATTGTGTGAAGCCGAATTAAATGGCGGCGTTTGAAGGACTTTCGGTGTATCAGGTAGGTATTTTCACCTTGTAAGTAAGTTACATCACCATTCTCGCAATATAAATACGCCTACCCAGAGACCACACGTGTAAGCGTCTCTCGTTTTTTAAACTTTTGATTCTAGAGGCCTTAACAAAAAAGTAATTGAATGTATAAGCTGAGCGATTGATTGTTAACAAAGTGAATATAAAAAATTGCGTTTCAGACTTTATATTCAATACAGTTAATGTCAGATGATCAGTGGATCTACGTCAGGCTTGTTTATTGCTTGTGATCATGTTGTGGCAAAGATTATAAAATAATAAAGGTTAGAGACAATTAACAGCCGAGATAATGGAACCCTTTTGTATGTCATTCCTGTACTTATAGAATGCGAGTCTATTTCTTGTTAAATTTGCCGAGGTAAGTCCATTGATGTTAACAATTACCATATTTAGCCCTTGATTTCCTTATTTTAGCCCTGAATTATCCCTAAACTGTATTGTTTTATCCCTAAAATTAGCCCTTAATTCTTGCCAAAAGGTGCTGGACAGCATGTGATAAAAACGCCGACGAGTTGCGAATGACAGAAATTAGTTCCTTGCTCATTCTTTCGTTATGTAAATGAATGTTCACTTATTGCATACATAGGAAATTTCGATATCCAATGGAACAACTGACTCTACAGGGAGATGAATTCCACACGGTCCAATTTGTACTTGGTGTGGTGGAGTAGCCTTGTTTCTTAAGTCTGATGTTAAAATTAACAAAAATATATTGATATAAAGATAGTGAAAATTGTTTGAGCATTTCAGGTAGCAGTTATTGTGGTTAGGCTAGAATGTTAGTTCATAAAAGAACATCATTAAATTATACGGCAAGCCTAACTCCCCTGGTCTTAATATTATTGTTAATATAGGAACAACTTAATAACCCACTTGCCCAAAAGCATTTTTACTTGTCCATGGGTTCGGGCAAGTGGGTTATTTTGAAGATTGCCATATAAAATGACATGCTTGTAAAATTACGGAATGAATTTTAGCCACATAAGTATTCTTAAGTCTTTTGACTGATGAATGAAGGTTATTTTGTAATTGAATGGTGGTTAGGTATTTTGCTTTCATAGTCACAACGCTAATGATGACTGCAGTACATTCTTTGAATTTGAGATGTTTATGTTTACAGTCATTGCTGGTCAAGAAATTTTTCCAATGGTCGGTATTCAGTTGCAAAGTACCTTTTCGTTTTTTATTAATTTTTTTTATTGATAAGTTTCCTCAAATTAATGTATACTTTGATAAGATTTATCTTTTGCGTTTTATCTTTATTAAGAATTGTTGGGATAAGAGTGAGGTTTGTGCACATAAACTGGTTTAAACCCCCAGTAAATTTACATTTTACTGACCGTTCCAAGGCGGTACCTAAAAATTATTGATAAACATACCAATTATATATATATATATATATATATATATATATATATATATATATATATATATATATATATATATATATATATATATATATATATATATATATATATATATATATATAGTATTTATGCACTGTGCTGTTTATAGAGTTGTGTGCTGTTCTATGTTTCTTGTTTGTGAATTTGTGTTCTATGTCTTTGGCGTTGCCCATTGCCACTAAACCAGGTTTATGTTTAAACTTTTTGCTACTGAGCATGTTTCTGTAGCTTTTTGCATATATATTGTTGAGAATGCACTTGTCATCTGTACTTAAATATTGGTTTTGAAAAGCAAACAGATCACAACAGACCAAAATCAAACCAGCACCACACTTAGGAATTAAATTTCCAAAAACAGAAATCTTAAAGTAAAACTTGTGTCACTGTTCTACTTTTCTTGTATTTCTATATTTTGTTAGCAATATTTTTTTATCCAGTATACACAATTCATGGTAACATGTTTGTGATTTTGTATTAAATGAGAAATATACCTTGTTTTTTCAGTGTACTTCAGCAATAACCTGAATATGGACAGTAGCACGTTCACCAAGGCAGTCAACACAAAAATACATACCATGGCCGGGGCCCTGAAACTACGAAAAGTTTAATAGTGTGTAGTGAAAAAGGACAAACCAACAGAATCTTAGACTTTTTATAGTCCTTCAGTTTATTTTATTAGAACAAAAGTGAGAGAATGATATTATCATGCTATACTAACAATAACATAAAAGCGATTTTAGAGACCCCATTTTCAATGCTAATTAGTTCAATAAAAATACCAATGCGATTGACCAAAGATAATATATTTTACAAATAAAGTTTAGTAGTGGAAGATTAGTATAATAGTTTAGTGTTTTTGAGTTATTTCATTTTTTGTTGATGCAGACATGGCTGCATATATAATTCTGTGGAATCTTGGCCTAATGAGCAACTTGTATTGACATTATGACAAAGATAAAATACCCTCAATATTTTTAAGTGACAGCTCTTTTTTTGGTTAATGGAGCTAATCTTAGTCAAAAAACATGTTTAACTGATTAGAAAAATCTTGTATTTAATTATATTGTATACAATTATCATACGAGTTTCATTTTAGTTTATAGAGGTGTTTTAAGGAAGGCATCTATTAATTTTCTTAATATTTCTTAGATTATTCTAATGAATGTACATTATATGAAGAAGTGGTGTCAGATTTTTTAATCATTTTCATGAGAAACAAAAACGTACATTTTTACAAAGTTGAATGCCATTGTTCTAGTCAGTTTGTGGTTTGCTCAATCGTTATGTGATACAATTCAATTACAATGAAAGTTTTGTAAATGCAGTAAAAGCGCTGAAAGCGTGAAGACTAAACTCTTATTGTTCGACTCTATGATTGCTCAAATCTTCCTCAACCTCGCTTATAAAAATTATATAATATTGTGAATGTTATTGATGGTAATGATGCAAGTAAGTTTTGTTTACTGCAATGCTAAGGATAACTGGTCTAAATCTTTTAAGAATGTATAAGACATCCTTGATTTGAGCTTTGTATGGTTTACTGATCATATTAATCATTCTTTGTTGTAGCATTAAGACAACACTTTAACTATCAATATGTACAGCACTGAACTGATACCATTCATTCACAACCGAAGTAAGATTATTATTAACAATTCAAGGTAGATTTTGAATTTGAATAGTATCTGGATTTAAATATGAAGGATAAATATAGAATTGCAGTATTGAGATTGCGACTATGTTCTCACTCTCTTGAAATTGAAGTTGATTGGTTTTAATAATGTCCACGTTTAAAACGAAAATGTAAACTATGCAATACTAAAATGGTTAAGTTTAAATTTAATTTTTGCTTGCTTATCCCTTTTATTATGATTTACGTTAACAATTCAATGTTTCCAATTAATGTTTTTTTTATTGATAGTATGTATGCACTGTGCTGTTTGTGTAGTTTTGTGCTGTTCTTCTATATTTCTTGTTTGTGATTTTATGTTCTATGTCTTTGGCGTTTACCCAGTGCCATTAAACCGGGTTAATGTTTAAACAGTTTGCTACTGAGCTTGTTTCTGCAGCTTTTTGCTACCTAATATTGTACCTAAATACATGTCAACGGTGTTCTGCCAACATTGATGCAGTTGCTTCTTAGCTAGATAGTGCAAAAAGTAAATTATTATTGTGTTTTCTATACTATGTACGTGTATTTTTTTAGTCATTTTGTATTTGTCGCCATTTCAATTTGTGTACATCTCATCCTATGTGTATGTTCATGGCCAAAGGCTTACATATTGCCGATAATTTGAAACTTGAAAATTGTGATATGACTTAAGACATTCAGTTTTAATTTTTTGCTTAAGTTTTTTTGAAAGCCTATGAAATTCTCGTTTGTTTGTATAAGACCTAAAGCCATTGCCAAGATTCATTTTTACAGTTTTGCAAGTCATTACTGTTCTAGCCAGTTCGTGTTTTGCTCGATGTTATTTGACATGAGTTTCAATCTTTAGGTATAATTTTTATGTTTGTGATTTACAGTGTTAAAAGCCATTATTGTTCTTGTCATTATGCGTACTTGAATGATTATAATAATGGTGATATGTCTTAGTAGATGACACAATATGTATTCGTTATTATGCAATGCCAATTCGTGTTTGAATAAGACCTTGGTTGTTAAAACATTTTTTTCATTTAAGAGTTAATTTCTTTGTTCTACAAATTAACCAAATTTCATTGAATAATAATTCTACTGATATGTTTGTAATATTTCTTTTTTATTTTCTACTGAAGTAATGTGTTAAACCAATATGTATTTTTTTTTTTTTTATAATTCAACAAAGCCATTAGATATTCCTATGTTTTCAAAAAGGTTTGCCGTGAATATGCCAGAACTTTACCAAAGGTTTGTCAAAATGTTCACCAAAACATCGCTGTAACAAGTTTGCTGAAAATTCTGGGAACCATTTGGCTAAAAAGCAAATGAAGTTTGCCGCAAACTTTTACCATGCGGAAGTTTGCCGCAAACAGAAGCTCCTCCCCCAAAAGGTTGCAGCAAATTTGCCGCAAACCTCATTTGCACGGTCAAACTTTGCTGAATGTAGTTTACCGCAACTCACCGCAATGTTTGCGGCAAACTTGCCGCAATGTTCACCAGAAAGCTTTTTTGATAGGGGTCTCTATAAACAGTGACCCAAATACTTAAGTAAAAAAATACAGAAACTCCTACTCCCAATATCTTCATGTCATTTAGCGCATGGGCAGACTGTGCATTAAAATGTCCCTATTTTAGATTTCTTTTTAAAGAATACACTTATTAATAATGAAATGCTTTTCAATGCTTTGATATCTATCGTGATTAATAATCCATTCCCATTTCTTTATCTTCATATAATGCTTTATTAATTTCTAGAACTTCGAGATTAATAAGGTTTAGAAATCGTACTGATGTATTAATATACATTTGGTATTTAACGTAATGATTACCGCTGGTAATTTAGTGGAATTCTACCAAAACCCACCTAAATTTCTGCTTGCATACTAGCATACAGCCGGTATAGCAGCGGTAAATTTTGGTGGTATGACACTTTAAGTTTACCGTACTGCTGGTATTTCACTATACCACTGGAATCCCATTTTTGTCAAATTTTAGTGGAAAAACACCAATTTAGCACTGAATTCAGTTCATTATGTAGCTGAAAATATAAATTTTGGCAGAGTAGATATATAAGCAAAAATGTATTCAATAATTGTTTTTTATACAAGTAAAGTCTTTGCACATTTTTTTTTATAGTTTTGTGCACAAAATGTTGCACTCAAGAGACTGATGTTGATGAGTCCAAAGAACAGCTTGAATCATTTCATCATGCCAGAGTTTTTAAAACATGTTTGGCTTAACCTTCCCTTAACTGCACAGTATTTGACTTCGTTTATGACGGAATGGCGTAAGTGAGTTTTTTCAAAATTTCCAAAATGGCGTATGTATTAATGTCGATACCCCCAGCAAATAGCATGGTGATGGTTCTGACAGGGTGGATTCTAGATTGCGGTGTGTTAATAATCTAGTATATAAACTACGGAAAAACTAAACCAACTTGGGAACTAGTTTATTTCAGAAATTCTTAAATGGTAGAAGCAATTTACCTAAAATAATTTTTTCTGTCACTTGTCGTTTTCTGTCACTTGTCGTTACTTGTCGTTTTCTGTCACTTGTCGTTTTCTGTCACTTGTCGTTTTCTGTCACTCCCCGTGTTTTTACAATAAGCCAGTTATTGTGGTGGTGTGTAAGCTTATTTATACTCGCACTCGGGCCTTGCCCATTCGGCGATTCAACAACATAGTTGTAGGCAAAATATTTATTATTATAATTATTCAACAAAAAAAATTCGGATATTCGAATACCAAACGTTTGATCGAATATTCGTTTGCATCCCTAGTTAATATATTTCTCCCATTTCCCTCTCTTTATGAAATGGCTGTTGTCTTCCTATAGTCTGATTTTCCTAAAAATATATCGACATTGAATTTAGATGTTGTTGATAATAATAAAGATTCAAATATAAAAGTAAGGTGTTACCATTTGAACTAATTCTGATTATTTGAACTCCAGATGATTATAGAATCGAGATTTAAAGCTGTTCACATTGAAGATTTTCACAAAAGAAAATTAACAATTAATGAAAACCTGGTTTTGCCATATCACAGCAATTCCTGGTTACATTTTCATAACGTTTTTATTGCTTTCGACAGGCACATATCACATCATCATTCTATTCATTGCAAAGGCATTGTGTGGTGTGCTGTCCTATGACAGCTCTTCCTTATACGGTCTTTGGTCGGTATTGAAAACACGACAGTAGCTCTCGAAGCTGTTTGGTTGCTGTGAGGTTTCATAACCAGTTAAATTGTCATAGTAATTTCACTTCATACAAACAATCTCTTACCTGTCGCCTCTAATGCTTCATGTGATACGGCAATCTATTTTTGCTTGATCAAGCTCGTGAAAAAAAACATTAATAGATAATGTATTACTGTTTGAGACCAGTGCTTATGAAAACAAGTATAAGCATTCCAGGACCAGTTGTTGATATGACAGACTGCGGGCAGTTGTTGATTAGGCACTGTACTCATTTGTAGATACGACACTGGGGGCAGTTGTTGATAAGGCACTGTGTGCAATTGTAGATAAGACACTGCAGGCAGTTGTTGATAGGGCACTGTGTGCAATTGTAGATAAGACACTGTAGGGAGTTGTTGATGAGGCACTGTGTGCAGTTATTGATAAGGCACTGGGGACAGTTGTAGAATAGACACTGGGGGCAGTTGTAGATAAGACACTGGGGCAGTTGTAATACTAGTAAGTCACTTGGAACACTTGTAGATAAAACACTGCGGGCATTTGTAAATAAGACATTGAGGCAGTTGAAGATAAGACACTGGGGGCAGAAGTTGATAAGGCGCCGTGCGAAGTTACAGATATGTTACCATGGAAATTGTAGATAAGACACTGAGGGCTGTTGTAATAAGTTATTTGGAGCACTTGTAGATGAGACACTGAATGCAGTTGTAGATACGACACTCGAGGCAGTTGTAGATAAGACACTGAATGCAGTTGTAGATACGACACTCGGGGCAGTTGTTGATATGACACAGTGCCCAGTTGAAGGTAAAACACTGTACGCAGTTGTTGATATGACACTTTGCGCAGTTGTTGATAATGCACTATGCGCAGTTGTTGATATGACACTGTGCGCAGTTGTTAATAAGGCACAGTGCCCAGTTGTAGATAAGACACTGTACGCCGTTGTTAATAAGGCACTGTACGAAGTTTTTAATATGGTACTGTGCGCAGTTGTTGACATGACACTGTGAGCAGTTGTTGATAAGACACTGCAAGCAGATGTTGATAAGGCACTGTGTGCAGTTATTGATAAGACACTATGTGCAGTTGTTGATAAGACACTGTGTGCAGTTATTGATAAGACACTGCAAGCAGTTGTTGACAAGGCACTGTGTGCAGTTATTGATAAGACACTGTCTGCAGTTATTGATAAGACACTGTGTGAAGTTATTGCTATGACACTGCAGACTGTTGTTGGCAAGGCACTGTGTGCAGTTATTGATAAGACACTGTCTGCAGTTGTTGATAAGACACTGTGTGCAGTTGTTGATAAGACACTGCAGGCATTTGTTTATAAGGCACTGTATGCAGTTATTGATAAGACACTGTAGGCCGTTGTTGTTAAGGAACTGTGTGCAGTTGTTGATAAGGCACTGTGTGCAGTAATTGATAAGACAGTGTGTGCAGTTGTTGATAAGACACTGTGTGCAGTTATTGATAAGACACTATGTGCAGGTATTGATAAAACACTGCAGGCAGTTTTTTTAATAAGGCACTGCAGGCAGTTGTTGATAAGGCACTGTACGAAGTTTTTAATATGGTACTGTGCGCAGTTGTTGACATGACACTGTGAGCAGTTGTTGATAAGACACTGCAAGCAGATGTTGATAAGGCACTGTGTGCAGTTATTGATAAGACACTATGTGCAGTTGTTGATAAGACACTGTGCGCAGTTATTGATAAAACACTGCAAGCAGTTGTTGACAAGGCACTGTGTGCAGTTATTGATAAGACACTGTCTGCAGTTATTGATAAGACACTGTGTGCAGTTGTTGATAAGACACTGTGTGCAGTTATTGATAGACACTGTGTGAAGTTATTGCTATGACACTGCAGACTGTTGTTGGCAAGGCACTGTGTGCAGTTATTGATAAGACACTGTCTGCAGTTGTTGATAAGACACTGTGTGCAGTTGTTGATAAGACACTGCAGGCATTTGTTTATAAGGCACTGTATGCAGTTATTGATAAGACACTGTAGGCCGTTGTTGTTATGGAACTGTGTGCAGTTGTTGATAAGGCACTGTGTGCAGTAATTGATAAGACAGTGTGTGCAGTTGTTGATAAGACACTGTGTGCAGGTATTGATAAAACACTGCAGGCATTTTTTTTATAAGGCACTGCAGGCAATTGTTGATAAGGCCCTGTGTGCAGTTATTGATAAGACACTGTGTGCAGTTGTTGATAAGACACTGTGTGCGGTTATTGATAAGACACTGTGTGCAGTTATTGCTATGACACTGGAGGCAGTTGTTGGCAAGGCACTGTGTGCAGTTATTGATAAGACACTGTCTGCAGTTGTTGATAAGACACTGTGTGCAGTTGTTGATAAGACACTGCAGGCATTTGTTGATAAGGCACTGTGTGCAGTTATTGATAAGACACTGTCTGCAGTTGTTGATAAGACACTGTGTGCAGTTGTTGATAAAACACTGCAGGCATTTGTTGATAAGGCACTGTGTGCAGTTATTGATAAGACACTGCAGGCAGTTGTTGATAAGGCACTGTATGAAGTTATTGATAAGACATTGCAGGCCGTTGTTGATAAAGCACTGTCTGCAGTTATTGATAAGAGACTGTACGCCGTTGTTGGCAAGGCACTGTGTGCAGTTATTGATTAGACACTGTACGCAGTTGTTGATAAGGCACTGTGTGCAGTTATTGATAAGACAATGAACGCCGTTGTTGATAAGGCACTGTCTGCAGTTATTGATTAGAGACTGTACGCAGTTGTTGTTATGGAACTGTGTGCAGTTGTTGATAAGGTACTGTGTGCAGTTATTGATAAGACACTGTAGGCCGTTGTTGTTATGGAACTGTGTGCAGTTGTTGATTAGGCACTGTGTGCAGTTATTGATAAGACACTGTGTGCAGTTATTGATAAGACACTGTGTGCAGGTATTTATGAGACACTACAGGCAGTTTTTAAAAAGGCACTGCAGGCAGTTGTTGATAAGGCACTGTGTGCAGTGGTTGATAAGGTACTGTGTGCAGTTATTGATAAGACACTGTAGGCCGTTGTTGTTATGGAACTGTGTGCAGTTGTTGATAAGGCACTGTGTGCAGGTATTGATAAGACACTGCGTGGAGTTGTTGATAAGACACTGTGTGCAGTTATTGATAAGACACTGTGTGCAGTTATTGCTTTGACACTGCATGCAGTTGTTGGCAAGACACTGTGTGCAGTCATTGATAAGACACGGTCTGCAGTTGTTGATAAGACACTGTGTGAAGTTGTTGATAAGACACTGCAGGCATTTGCTGATAATGCACTGTGTGCAGTTATTGATAAGACACTGTAGGCCGTTGTTGTTATGGAACTGTGTGCAGTTGTTGATAAGGCACTGTGTGCAGTTGTTGATAAGACACTGTGTGCAGTTGTTGATAAGACACTGTGTGCAGTTATTGATAAGACATTGTGTGCAGGTATTGATAAGACACTGCAGGCAGTTTTTAATAAGGCACTGCAGGCAGTTGTTGATAAGGCACTGTGTGCAGTTATTGGTAAGACACTGTGTGCAGTTGTTGATAAGACACTGTATGCAGTTATTGATAAGACACTGTGTGCAGTTATTGCTCTGACACTGCAGGCATTTGTTGTCAAGGCACTGTGTGTAGTTATTGATAAGACACTGTCTGCAGTTGTTGATAAGACACTGTGTGCAGTTGTTGATAAAACACTGCAGGCATTTATTGATAAGGCACTGTGTGTAGTTATTGATAAGACACTGCAGGCAGTTGTTGTTATGGAACTGTGTGCAGTTATTGATAAGACACTGTACGCAGTTGTTGATAAGGCAGTGTGTGCAGTTATTGATAAGACACTGCAGGCAGTTGTTGTTATGGAACTGTGTGCAGTTATTGGTAAGGCACTGTGTGCAGGTATTGATAAGACACTGCAGGCAATTGTTGTTATGGAACTGTGTGCAGTTATTGATAAGACACTGTACGCAGTTATTGATAAGGCACTGTGTGCAGTTGTTGATAAGGAACTGTGTGCAAAACTTTGTTGACGTGACACTGTGCCAGTTGTTATCATTTAGGCATTTAACGGCATGAACTCTTGAAGATTAAGGTGTCTTGCACTCATTACTTTCTGTTGTTAGATACTTTAGATAATAAATATACAACAAATACAATTCAGGACTCGCTGTGCTGGAACTGAAAAGAAAGAAAATAATATTAATTTATGGCTTTCTTGCAGCCCGCCCCTGTCAATAAGCATACATAAATTGTATACTGTCCTGTACCTTTGGAATATAATGATTTAATTAAACTAACAACAAGAATAAACTTGCAATTCCAACTTCCACACGCTCCCTTGTCAGCCGGATCTTTGTTTCTCTAAAATACACAAACACATATTCTTCTGAAAATATGCTGAATAATCCATGAAGAATAATAAGTTGAAGTGGCAGGTTTCTGTAAATTGATTCAAGATTTACAACTGGGGAATATACCTTTGAAATGTCTAGTTAGTAAATTCCATTACCAGAACGAGGCTAACTAAGCAAGAAAGTAAACAAAATGACTGAATACTTAAAATGCACAAACACAATGCAACACAGTCGCCTTAAAATTGATGTGTACCTTTTTTGCTTATTTGAATCCTGGTACAGTTATAGCATACCCTGCCATAAAATGTCTAAAGATACGACTTTTATGTTAGCTTACAGCTAATTGTCTTACTATTCAAGAGTTTCTTTTTAATATAAGGCTCATTTTCATTGATTGTCATAGTTTAAAATGGTGAAATACTAAAACACTAAATTGTCAATATAAATTTTAAAAAATATACAATTAAAAAGAAACACAAAAACTGAATATATCAATATAGTTATGCGGATCATTCCGCAATCTTTTTAGTACATTTATCCTATTTGAAAGCGAGTTAATCAAATGAATGAAAGTGTTTCCTTCAGTTATTATCAACGGCAGTCTTTGAACGTTTTTAGTGGTTTGATTTTCCAAGCTTCATTCGTCCAACCTATATCCCTCTACACACTTGCACAACTTAAGCACGACGGACTTAAAATGTTGTGCAATCATCTTACGAAATATAACGTTCGTGAGACAGCCATTAGATTGCTTGACTAAACATTAAAAAATGTCCTATATCGTACCCACGATAAGATTTTTAAGCAAGAAATTCAAACAGACTGTCGAAGAGCAATCGCACGACAGCCACTTTATTGACATAGATATGAAACAGTGGTGCATGTCTGATTCAGTGCCACGCGTATCGCTGACGATGCTCAAAATTCCGCAGAACATCTTAGGTTAAGCCATTTATAATGTAAATATTAAAAGCAAACGTGTTTAATCTCGTTGAACTCCATGAAAAGCTTGGCTAAATCGCGTACAAATCGCATTTAAAGATCTGATATTTTCCAGAACAACGCCACGGCCAATCCATGAGCACTTAGAATCATCTCGAAAACACTTTTGTAGCAAATTCTTACGAGAAGTCCAGGAGTCGGTATAACACGCAGCGATTAACGCAGCCAATATAAACATATAGGGAAAACGCAGCGGTTGCGCAGCCAATATAGACATATTGAAAAAAGGTGTTGTAGTCTTATTACGGGGTTCAAGTGTCATTCATTAAACAAACACACTTTGAGTTCATTTATTAAGTGCCATTCTTAGCAAAAATAACATATTGACAGAGATATTTGAGAAATGTACACTATTTATTGAACAAATATAAACAAATGACGGAGTTATTTTTGAAGTTGCAAAATTAATTATATAAACTAACTTTGGATTCTCTTATGAAGTTACTCATAACAGAACACTTTTATTTAGAATCTTATTTGAAACGATCTAGATCTGTCTATCAATAAGAAGATACTTCGTTTACCCTTTGACTTCTTTTACTTGCGTTACTTCTGTTTCGTTTTCTTACAGAAATTAGTATGAACATTGAAGAACGAGCATGTAATAACAGTATATAACAGTATAAACAAAGTATGATAAAAACATTATACAAGTATTTCAATATTTCAAGAGTTTTATGTTATAACACAACACGTATAGTAACACAAATATCGAAGCAGATAAGTATTATACAACTTGTTACATACCTGTTGATTTACCTGGTATATTAATATCTCACATATAGAAAAATTTGTTTGCCCAAAATGCAGATATATAAAGGTAATGCTACAAATTGACATTATATTTATAAACAGATGAAATAATGAATATGAAAATAAAATGTATTGATATATATGATACATAACAAAGTAAACTTTATTATATGAAAGGCGTGATACACATGGCGCAATTACGAAATAATTAGGGATGAAGAAATCACTCGGGGATTATATGTACCGTATAAATAATTATAGAAATAATAAAAAACGTATATCAGTTTATATTTAATCAAGTCTATTTAACTCATTTCTGTTAAATTGATTTACAAAGACAAAGCATATATGCGGCATTTGCTAGCGAAACGTCAAATGGTCACATTGGTTCATATTATCAAAACGGAAATTCGGTTACACATTAATTTTCTTAAAATTGTTAATTATTATAAGGCACCGAATAACCATGCAATGCAGCATGAACCACAATGAATTTATCGAAATATACTGATTGACGGTCTTGTATACAAAAACACTACAATATTTTGCGGATATTTTTCAAACTAACATCAAGTAATCTGAATAATTAAAAAAAGTCCATTTTCACTTATATGATCGGTTAACAAAGCATATATATATATATATATATATATATATATATATATATATATATATTGGCTGCGCTGCTGCGTTTTATACCCTAAAGACGCAGCCTGCATAACGCAGCCTGCGCAAATCGCTGCGTTTTATAACGACCCGAAGTCTAGTACGTTTGTTCCCGTTTGCATTTAGACGTTTTGTCTCTTGACTGAAGCGAATGGCGCGGACAGGACAACGTGTTCAACAGTCGCGAAAGTGAGTAAACAATGTGACATTTACTCTTTGCAACGTTTATTATCAGGAATTTTATTCACCTGATTGTTTGACTTCTCTTGGCATTCATTTCTTTATTAAGCTGATTTGTCGTCATTCGTACTCACTCTCCTTCGAATTGTTTCGTTTCTGGTTCAACCGAGGTTATTTTTCCAAATATTTTGGGAGAGCTATTGTTGCTGTTAGTTATTATATGGTATAAAACATGTTTGATTAATATCAACATCTCTGAAAGCACGGTTCACAATCGTATCCACTAACAGATTAATGGGAGGCGCACCCTGTTTAAGTTTACTTCTGCACAAAATGCTAAAAACAAAATAAATTTCGTTTATGGTGGAGGGGGCAAGTCGTCCGCCCGGTTAGCTCAGTCGGTAGAGCGTTGGACTGTTAATTGGACAACCTGGGTTCGATTCCCGGGCGGACCAGGTCACTTCTGTTGTGATTGGTTATGAAATCCTTTCTACGACCATTCGCACTGTAACACTGCCCCTGGCATGTACAGAAGTTGTCAGTTCCTTGCAGAAGTGAAGGCACCTAGTACTGGTTCACTGCCCAGGATAGGTGTGCGGTGGTTGAACTGTCACTCTGGGACCCTTCAATGTGCTCACGCCGGGACCCGGAGTATAAACTACTAACACCGGTGGGCAAGTCAAAAGGGAGCGCTTCTAAGTTATGTTGAATTTTGGAACGGCTCTAAAATTACATGAATTCTGGAACAGCTCTGATATTACATGAATTCTGGAACGGCTCTGATATTACATGAATTCTGGAACTGCTCTGATATTAAATGAAAGAAAATCAGTACAACCACAACACAGTTACTTCCCTTTGCCTTACATTAGCGATAATCGATTATAGAATAATGAAATTGATTATCGCCGACCTTGGACACAAATAATCATCTTTCGACAATACTCGATCATCGTTTTATCCCTGGTGAGCAATGCTACTGTGACAAATATTTTGACAGCAGTAAACTGGTGACATTGGCTTAGAATATAGATGAAATAATTATGACTTTAATTCAGGCTGTGGGTGAGAAAGGGAAGGAGGCATCCATTCTACTGGCAGCTATGGTAGACCAAATTGTGGAGGCAGATGCTGGCAAATGCTACAATTGCTTAGAGGGGGTTAGTATTTTTTTTATATATAGGCTTTATAGAAACAGCACACACTTTGTTAAGTGAATAAGTAACATTTTCTTTTTTTGGTATTTAAGTATGCTATTATGATGATGTAATTGGTGCTGGTGTTATAAATTATTTGCATGAAATGCCTTTGCTAGAGATGGCTGATTTTTAGCTGGACTATTCGAAGAATAAGGAGAGCTATACTTGTCACCCGAGCATCAGCGTAACCACCTATGTTAAAGTTTGCGTTCCACCTCAAATATTTTCAAAGTCCATTGACATATGGCTTTGAAACTTTGCACACTTGTTCACCATCATGCCCCCAACCTTTACACAGGAAGAGGTAACTCTATCAAGCATTTTGACAAAGTTATGCCTCTTTTTTAACTTAGAATTTATGTTAAAGTTTGTGTATCACCTGAAATATTTTCAAAGTCCATTGACATAGAGCTTTGAAACTTTACACTCTTGTTCACCATCATGCTCCGAACCTGTACACAGGAGGAGATAACTCTTTCAAGCATTTTGACAAAATTATGCCTCTTTTTCTATTTAGAATTTACGTTAAAGTTTGCATACCACAAATATTTTCAAATTAAATTTATGTAAATTTCTCAGCACATCATGTATTGCATTGAAATCTTATTTAACACTGTCCATGCATGTTTTCAATCCATACACCAAAAAGCGGCGGAATAGTCGAGCGTGCTGTCTTTGTGACAGCTCTTGTTTGTATTTCGGCCGTGAGATATTGAATTATATTAAAGGGGAATTTTCATTTTTAGTGGAAAAACTAAGCTTATTTTTCAAGGGGAAGGGACCTTTCTGTGGGTGGGGTGCTCTTCTTAATAAATAAGCACAGCTAAGGCGTTATTAGCTTTTAGAAAAATTTCATAATTTTGAAAATGATTTGCCCATCTGCTGGTGCCACAACAAATCTGATAATTAGGGCAATCAGTCCCGACCCAGTCAACACCTTGCTAATTATTGCGGTATTTTATTGCTTTCATGGATAAACAATAACATGCTTTAGCTAGTATGTCTCATATTCGCTAACAATTTTGTTATTTAGCACAACATCTCTGTTGTTGCCTAATTAACTTTTAAGTTTTAAAAATGAAAATCATAGAATTTTGGTTGTCTAAAATTCATGTGAAATGCAAATTTA
Organism: Mya arenaria; assembly: GCF_026914265.1. Taxonomy (NCBI): domain Eukaryota; kingdom Metazoa; phylum Mollusca; class Bivalvia; order Myida; family Myidae; genus Mya; species Mya arenaria. Next base: position 66,590,512 of record NC_069133.1, on the reverse strand, counting down.
GTTATGACGTTGACGCGCTTAAAATAGATTTGCTTTCAGTTTTGTCGCAATTTGTAATTGCTATAAATGCGACATTCTAGAGATCTGATAAAGAACGACTGAATGAATTTTGTTAAATTTCATCAACATGTTTACATTTATCAGAAAGAAATACACCATCATTATAATGAATAAATACTTTGTATTTTCACCCAGTTGTCTACTTTCAGTTTCACTTCTCAGTTCTGTCATTTTCCGATATTGGCAATGAAGGTCAATGTATA